>NC_059221.1:41508300-41585800 GCF_020615455.1 Coregonus clupeaformis
GATTCCATGTCTATGTATATAGGGCAGCAGCCTCTAAGGTGCAGGGTTGAGTAACAGGGTGGTAGCCGGCTAGTGATGGCTATTTAACAGTCTGATGGCCTTGAGATTGAAGCTGTTTTTCAGTCTCTCGGTCCCAGCTGTGATGTACCTGTACTGACCTCGCCTTCTGGATGATAGCGGGGTGAAAAGGCAGTGGCTCGGGTGGTTGATGTCCTTGATTATCTTTTTGGCCTTCCTGTGACATCGGGTACTGAAGGTGTCCTGGAGGGCAGGCAGCGTGATGCGTTTGGCTCCACCCTCTAGAGAGTCCTGCGGTTGCGGGCGGTGCAGTTGCCATACCAGGCGGTGATAAAGCCCACCTTTTCCACTGCGGTCCCGTTGATGTGGATAGGGGCGTGTTCCCTCTGCTGTTTCCTGAAGTCCACGATCAGCTCCTTCGTTTTGTTGACGTTGAGGGAGAGGTTATTTTCCTGGCACCACTCCGCCAGGGCCCTCACCTCCTCCCTGTAGGCTGACTCATCATTGTTGGTAATCAGGCCTACTACTGTTGTGTCATCTGCAAACTTGATGATTGAGTTGGAGGCGCACGTGGCCATGCAGTCATGGGTGAACAGGGAGTACAGGAGGGGGCTGAGCACGCACCCTTGTGGGACCCCAGTGTTGAGGATCAGCGAAGTGGAGATGTTGGTTCCTACCTTCACCACCTGGGGGCGGCCCGTCAGGAAGTCCAGGACCCAGTTGCACAGGGCGGGGTTCAAACACAAGGCCCCGAGCTTAATGATGAGGTGATATGATCCTTAACTAGCCTCTCAAAGCACTTCATGATGACAGAAGTGAGTGCTACGGGGCGATAGTCATTTAGTTCAGTTACCTTTGCTTTCTTGGTTACAGGAACATTGGTGGACATCTTGAAGCAAATGGGGACAGCAGACTGGGATAGGGAGAGATTGAATATGTCCGTAAACACTCCAGCCAGCTGGTTTGCGCATGCTCTGAGGACGGGGCTAGGGATGCCGTCTGGGACGACAGCCTTGCGAGGGTTAACATGCTTAAACGTCTTACTCACGTCGGCCACGGAGAAGGAGAGCCCACAGTCCTTGGTAGTGGGCCGCGTCGGTGGCACTGTGTTATCCTCAAAGCGGGAGAAGAAGGTGTTTAGCTTGTCCGGAAGCAAGACGTTGGTGTCCGCGACGTGGCTGGTTTTCCCTTTGTAATCCGTGATTGTCTGTAGACCCTGCCACATACGTCTCGTGTCTGAGCCTTCGAATTGTGACTCCACTTTGTCTCTATACTGAAGTTTTACCTGTTTGATTGCCTTACGAAGGGAATTACTACACTGTTTGTATTCAACCATATTCTCAGTCACCTTGCCATGGTTAAATGCGATGGTTCCCGCTTTCAGTTTTACGCGAATGCTGCCATCTATCCACGGTTTCTGGTTTGGGTAGGTTTTAATAGTCACAGTGGGAACAACATCCCCTATACACTTCCTGATGAACTCAGTCACCGTGTCCGTGTTGGAGCATGGATTCCGATTGAATAGACCTTAGCACAGGTACTTCCTGCTTGAGTTTGCTTGAGTTTCTGCCTATAGAAAGGGAGAAGCAACATGGAGTCGTGATCTGATTTGCCGAAGGGAGGGCGGGGGAGGGCCTTGTAGGCATTTTGAAAGGGGGAGTAGCAGTGGTCCAATGTTTTACCAGCGCGAGTGCTACAGTCAATGTGTTGGTAGAACTGCGGTAGCGTTTTCCTCAAATTTGCTTTGTTAAAATCCCCAGCTACAATAAATGCGGCCTCAGGATACCTGGTTTCCATTTTGCATAAAGTCCAGTGTAGTTCCTTGAGGGCCATCGTGGTGTCGGCTTGAGGGGGAATATACACGGCTGGGACTATAACCGAAGAGAATTCTCTTGGGAGGTAATACGGTCGGCATTTGATTGTGAGGTATTCTAGGTCGGGTGAACAAAAGGACTTGAGTTTCTGTATCACAATCACACCATGAGTAGTTAATCATGAAACATACACCACCGCTGTTCTTCCCGGAGAGTTCTTTATTCCTGTTTGCGCGATGTACTGAGAACCCAGCTGGCTGTATGGACGGGGACAGTATATCCCGAGAGAGCCATGTTCCCGTGAAAACAGAATATGTTACAACCACTGATGTCTCTCTGGAAGTAGATTATCTCCCTGAGCTCGTCTACTTTATTGTCCAGAGACTGAACATTAGCGAGTAATATACTCTGAAACGGTGGATGGTGTGCACGCATCCTGAGTCGGACTAGAAGTCCTCTCCGAATACCTCTTCGTCTTGGAGCAGCCTCTGGGATAAGTTCAATTGCCCTGGGGGGTACGAACAAAGGATCCAATTCAGGAAAGTCGTATTCCTGGTCGTAATGCTGGTGAGTTACCGCCGCTCTGATATCCAAAAGTTATTTCCGGCTGTATGTAATAACACCAAAAAACTTTCTGGCAGGTAGCTTAGTGGTTAAGAGCGTTGTGCCAGTAACTGAAAGGTCGCTGGTTCTAATCCCCGAGCTGACTAGGTGAAAAATCTGTCAATGTGCCCTTGAGCAAGGCACTTAGCCCTAATTGCTCCTGTAAGTTGCTCTGGATAAGAGTGTCTGCTAAATGACTAAAAATGTAAATACTGCAAAGTTGCTTAGGAGCTAGAAACAGAGCTGTCATGTCTGTCAGCGCCATCTTGTATAGATGTCTCTTTATGTCTATGTCTCTCCATGTCTATGTCTCTCTATGTCTCTCTCTGTCTATGTCTGTCTCGGTCTATGTCTCTGTCTATGTCTCTCCATGTCTATGTCTTTCTCTGTCTCGGTCTCTGTCTATGGTACAAACAGGGTTGAGGTGATGACAAATGCACAGTGCTTAGGAAACTAGGTCTATGCTCTCTTAATGGTCAGTCAAATGTTTCTACCAAACTGACTGGGGTCATCGGCCCTGGCAGTAGGGTGAACGCACCTCAGCCCTGGCAATAGGGTGAACGCACCTCAGCCCTGGCAGTAAGGGGAAGGCTCCTCACCACAGTCCAGGGTTGCAAGCTTACAGTGCAGTGTCAGCATGACTGGCAAACAGGAAGAGAGCCTTCACGTTGAACTGCGGAACTTTTTAACAGTTATTGTAAAAAGTAGTTACAGTGAGACTAGGATGTTAGACAGGTTAACCTATTTGTTGCTTATACCGTCATGCTAACTAAATGCTTTATTGTAAAATGGTGCCAACGGTTACATAACTATGGTCTTGACCACACAATGCCCAGTGCTGCGTACGCTAAGAAGCTAGGCCTGGTAAATACATCTGTCTTCCAAACAGGAATAAAAAACATTACACTCAGTTAGATTTACCTGTACAAAGACACAAGGCACTCTGTGGATAGATCTAGATAGCTGTAGATAGATTTAGATACGGATAGAACTGATTTAGATAGAACTGATTTAGCTACGGATTTGTTCAGAGAAGACTTAACTAACCAGTCTGCCAGACAGTCAGTCCTGTCCAACTGTGAGTTCAAATTGCTCCTCAACGTACAGACTTACCTAACCAGTCGGCCAGACAGTCAGTCCTGTCCAACTGTGGAAGTCAGGAGCCTGGAGGTTCTCGCTGTCGTTGTTTTCCACATTCCATGTCCTTCTGTTGAACTGAGCGGCTATCCTGTATCCTATAGCTTCCCTGTCACTCTCCCTTCTTCCTATCCCCCTGTCCCTCTCTCTCTCTCTCCCATCCCCCTGTCCCTATCCCTCTCTCTTGCTCTCTCTCTCTCTCTCTCTCTCTCTCTCTATCTCTCTCTCTCTATCTCTCCCATCCCCCTGTCCCTCTCTCTCTCTCTCTCTCTCTCTCTCTCTCTCTCTCTCTCTCTCTCTCTCTCTCTCTATCTCTCTCTCTCTCTATCTCTCTCTCTCTATCTCTCCCATCCCCCTGTCCCTCTCTCTCTCTCTCTCTCTCTCTCTATCTCTCTCTCTCTATCTCTCCCATCCCCTGTCCCCCTCTCTCTCTCTCTCTCTCTCTCTCTCTCTCTCTCTCTCTCTCTCCCATCCCCCTGTCCCTCTCTCTTTCTCTCTCTCTCTCTCTCTCTCTCTCTCTCTCTCTCTATCTCTCCCATCCCCCTGTCCGTCTCTCTCTCTCTCTCTCTCTCTCTCTCTCTCTCTCTCTCTCTCTCTCTCTCTCTCTCTCTCTCTGTCTCTCCCATCCCCTGTCCGTCTCTCTCTCTCTCTCTCTCTCTATCTCTCCCATCCCCTGTCCGTCTCTCTCTCTCTCTCTCTCTCTCTCTCTCTCTCTCTCTCTCTCTCTCTCTCTCCCATCCCCCTGTCCGTCTCTCTCTCTCTCTCTCTCTCTCTCTCTCTCTCTCTCTCTCTCTCTCTCTCTGTCTCTCCCATCCCCCTGTCCCTCTCTCTCTCTCTCTACTGACACTCCCTCCCTCCATCTTCTCTCGTTCTCTTTCACTAAGACTTTAATGAAATTATCCCTCTCTTCCCTTGACCTTGTTTTCAGCTGGAGCAGCTTGGAGTTATTCACACACACGCACTGTGCCCACACACACATACACACACACTGTGCCCACACACACACACACACACACACACACACACACACACACACACAGCCACGCAGACAAAACATGGAAAACCACTTATGCATGCAAACATATTGTTTGCACTGAGGGTAAACAAACTGATCATGGAGTAGTAAGGTACACAGCAGACAATACAGTTAAACAAAAACAACATGATGGTTCATTAGAATCATAGGAGTTTTAATCACCATCATCACCATCATCATCACCATCATCATCATCATCCTCATCATCACCATCATCATCATCATCATCACCATCATCACCATCACCATCATCACCATCATCATCACCATCATCATCATCATCACCATCATCATCACCATCATCATCATCATCATTACCATCATCATCATCATCATCATCATCATCATCACCATCATCATCATCACCATCACCATCATCATCATCATCATCATCATCATCACCATCATCATCATCATCACCATCATCATCAACATCATCATCATCACCATCATCATCATCATCACCATCATCACCATCATCATTATCATCACCATCATCATCATCATCATCACCATCATCATCATCATCATCATCGATATCAATCATAGTCGTCATCATTGTCATCATCAGTTACATTCTCATAGTTTCAGTTGATTAAATACTTGTATAGTATATATATATTTTTAAATAATATAATATGTATCATCCATTTAAATCTTTTTTTTTACATAAGAATAAAGTTTAGCAGAAGAATGAAGAATTTACAGCATGAGAGAGGGAGAGACAGAGAAAGAAAGAGCGAGAGAGGTGGTGATGAAGATGGTGAGAGAGAGAGAGAGAGAGAGAGAGAGGGTCCTTTGTAGCTCAGTTGGAAGAGCATGGCGCGTGTAACGCCAGGGTAGTGGGTTTGATTCCCGGGACCACACATATGTAAATGTATGCCCGCATGACTGTAAATCGCTTTGGATTAAAGGCATATTGAGAGAGACATTTACGTCATTTAGCAGACGCTCTTATCCAGAGCGACTTACAGAAGCAATTAGGGTTAAGTGCCTTGCTCAAGGGCACATCGACAGATTTTTCACCTAGTCGGCTCGGGGATTAGAACCAGCGACCTTTCGGTTACTGGCACAACGCTCTTAACCACTAGGCTACCTGCCGGGAAGACCCAGTAGACAGGTGCCTCACTGCCTTTCATTCCTCTCTGGTAGGGCGTATTGGTAGGGCGTATTGGTAGGGCGTATTGGTAGGGCGTATTGGTAGGGCGTATTGGTAGGGCGTATTGGTAGGGCGTATTGGTAGGGCGTATTGGTAGGGCGTATTGGTAGGGCGTATTGGTAGGGCGTATTGGTAGGGCGTATTGGTAGGGCGTATTGGTAGGGCGTATTGTACTGAATGCAGAGAGACACGATGGTAGCCTTGAGTATGTAAACACTTAAACACCAACTGCATCAGAAGAATTGTCATTCCATCTTGAATGATCATGTTGTAACTCAGTCTGTTTCTTTAATGTCACAGGTTGGCTCTTCACACAAGACTCCCACACGTCTAATACATGGTAGTCAGATTCCCCAGTGAGCCGTGTGTAGTGGTAGTCAGATTCTGTAGTGGTAGTCAGATTCCCCAGTGAGCTGTGTGTAGTGGTAGTCAGATTCCCCAGTGAGCTGTGTGTAGTGGTAGTCAGATTCCCCAGTGAGCCGTGTGTAGTGGTAGTCAGATTCCCCAGTGAGCCGTGTGTAGTGGTAGTCAGATTCTGTAGTGGTAGTCAGATTCCCCAGTGAGCTGTGTGTAGTGGTAGTCAGATTCCCCAGTGAGCTGTGTGTAGTGGTAGTCAGATTCCCCAGTGAGCCGTGTGTAGTGGTAGTCAGATTCCCCAGTGAGCCGTGTGTAGTGGTAGTCAGATTCCCCAGGGAGCCGTGTGTAGTGGTACAGAGGCCTGTTGTGTGTTCCCCTATTCCCACTGACAGGAACGGTTTGATTTTGAACACCGAACGACTGCCTGGCCCTCTGACAGAGCTGGGAAATTAGCGTTGTGATTCTCTCTCAGCCTTGGCACAAAACATCCTACAGACGTTTCAAAAGACAGGGTGTGCTGTGCCTCCTGCTTCAAACGCAGGGGGTGATGCAGGTATCTCTTACAGTTTTCTGTGGGATGATGCCATTGGCACATACTGAGTGTGCTATCAAGCTCCAAATCAGTCTGCCATCCAAAATGTGTGAAAAGAAACAGACAGTTGTTGAAAAGATAGAAACTGAAATGAGTTCTAACTATTGTATGATGAAAGAATGTCCCAAATGGCACCATATATTTTTTGACCAGAACCCTGTGGCCATTTGGGACGCAATCTTGATAAGACTGAATCTCTTATAACAAAGTTAATTAATTAAACAAGTCTAAAAACATGCAGCAGATTCAGAGCATTGTAAAGGTGTCTTTAATCACACCAGTGTGGGTCGTCAGCCTCTGAATGACTTCCTTCAGTGCAGCACGTTGACATGACAGGATCTATTATTAATCCTATCACAGCACAGCCCCACTACAGTGCTCGATAGATAACATCGCTCTCTCTCTCAGACAGCACTTAGCTTCACAATCATCTTCCATTAGCAATAATTATCCACATTTTGCCAAAGTCATGAATATGAAAAAGTATCCCTGTGCCCCTTAAAGTAAATATTAAATAAGAAATGGGATGAAAAATGGCGTTTGGGCATTACTGCTATTCTGATCAATATAAGACAGATCAGGAAACTATTTTATTTATCTTTTTTACATGTATTTGACCCATTATTTTTTGGCACTAAACTATCTCCATATATACTTCCATTAATTCTTCAAACTGGTACTGGGGACCTTCAGACGAGTCTTGTGAGGCTTCCATAGAGTGTTCGGACACTACAGCCAGAGGTTGGAAGATCGGCCTGCACCAGCCGTAGAGCAAAACAGAGAACACCGTCGTGTTCGCGAGGGTCTCATCGTAATAGTTTCTAGGCCAAACCGTTCGGACGCTACAGGCATTTTCGTGAGAAGACCGATTTTCGGGACGTCTCCTGGTCTGACAAACACCGCTCAAGCTCTGCTACCTTTCACCGCAGATGCGGAAGGGCGACATCGGCGGATTTTGATGGGCATTATTTTATTATGCTAATTTAATTTTCCTAAATTCCAGTAACTTTCCCAAAATGTTCAGCTTTTCCTGAAATCCTGGCTGGAAGCTTCCTGGAATTACGCGGGATAAAGCAGGAAATACAAGTTAAAAGTAAAGAACAGGACGGTCCGTTATTGTGTGTAACCAGAACCAATGTTATGTAGCTACCACACCGTATCCAGAACCAATGTTATGTAGCTACCACACCGTAACCAGAACCAATGTTATGTAGCTACCACACCGTAACCAGAACCAATGTTATGTAGCTACCACACCATAACCAGAACCAATGTTATGTAGCTACCACACCATAACCAGAACCAATGTTATGTAGCTACCACACCGTAACCAGAACCAATGTTATGTAGCTACCACACCGTAACCAGAACCAATGTTATGTAGCTACCACACCGTAACCAGAACCAATGTTATATAGCTACCACACCGTAACCAGAACCAATGTTATGTAGCTACCACACCGTAACCAGAACCAATGTTATATAGCTACCACAATAGATTTTTTTTATTATGTCTATGAAATTGTATATGCAGGGCTCCCTTGTGAAAGAGACAATGGTGACTACCTGCTTAAATAAAGGTCCAATACAATGAAAACGAACTACAGTACACAACACTCCATGTTCCTCTGTAGCAGGAGATCCAGCCCCAGCCCACTCCAGCCCCAGCGCACTCCAGCCCCAGCGCACTCCAGCCCCAGCGCACTCCAGCCCCAGCCCACTCCAGCCCCAGCCCACTCCAGCCCCAGCCCACTCCAGCCCCAGCCCACTCCAGCCCCAGCCCACTCCAGCCCCAGCGCACTCCAGCCCCAGCCCACTCCAGCCCCAGCCCACTCCAGCCCCAGCCCACTCCAGCCCCAGCCCACTCCAGCCCCAGCGCACTCCAGCCCCAGCCCACTCCAGCCCCAGCGCACTCCAGCCCCAGCGCACTCCAGCCCCAGCGCACTCCAGCCCCAGCTAACACACCTGACTACAATAATCAACTAATGGTCTTCAGTTTGGAATGTAATTAGTTTAATCAGGTGCGCTGGGGGAAAGTGTGACACCAATCAGGCCCCCTGAGGACCGGACTGGTCCATACCTGCTCTACATTCTCCTACCAGATCAGGTATAGGGGACCAGCCAGTTGCCAAGCTGCATGTGACCGTGAACACGTAATATCTCTGTTCATAGCACTTGCAAGAAGTCCACATCCAGGGACTGATCATGACGTGATGGGCAAACAAGACAACACATTGACTATAGATAGTGTGACTAATACTAAAGAACTAAAAAGTGGACAGGAAGCTATAGATCCCTTAGGCTAGCATCCCAAATGGCACCCTAACCCTATAAACTCAGAAGTAAAGGTGCCTGGAAGAACCTATTGGGTTTTGCCACACCGGCGGAACCTTTCCAGTTGAAAAAGGTTCCTTAAGGAATCCCTCTTAAAAGGGTCTTCGAGGAACCCCATGTGCAAAGGTTGAAACCGGAACCTTTTTGTGATGGGAGGGGTTCAATTTGGCACCTTTTTAATAATATATTGGCAAGCCTATCAGATTGTAGGCGTGGCTTATTGTAGGCGTGGCTTTCAGATCATTAGTTTTGGTCACCCCTTAGCGTAAATGCCATTCCCGTGGCTTTCAGATCATTAGTTTTGGTCACCCCTTAGCGTAAATGCCATTCCCGTGGCTTTCAGATCATTAGTTTTGGTCACCCCTTAGCGTAAATGCCATTCCCGTGGCTTTCAGATCATTAGTTTTGGTCACCCCTTAGCGTAAATGCCATTCCCGTGGCTTTCAGATCATTAGTTTTGGTCACCCCTTAGCGTAAATGCCATTCCCGTGGCTTTCAGATCATTAGTTTTGGCCACCCCTTAGCGTAAATGCCATTCCCGTGGCTTTCAGATCATTAGTTTTGGCCACCCCTTAGCGTAAATGCCATTCCTGTTCATCATGTTAAGTTTGTACACTGCAAATGTTTTATGTCACTTCAATAATTATACTGATTCCAGACAGTAATAAAGTGTTAACTAATCCAACTGTGGGATTTGCATAGGAACTGATATACCTCCGTTAGCCTCATGAAAGCTAAGAAGAACTCTCAGTGTTCAACCTTAACATCACAATACAACATAACAGATTAACAGGAATGACATTTACTCTTACGGGTGGCAACAACAACAAAAAAGATCTTAAAGCCATGCACATGCTAAGCCACACCTCCACTCCTGTTGCTACATTGAACCATTAAAGGTTCCTCCAAGAACCCCTCAACTAACCAAATGTGCAAATATGAACCATTGACTAGCAATGGTTCTTTGAGGATCTCCAGTGGTTCCTTGAGGATCTCCAGCGGTTCCTTGAGGATCTCCAGCGGTTCCTTGAGGATCTCCAGCGGTTCCTTGAGGATCTCCAGCGGTTCCTTGAGGATCTCCAGCGGTTCCTTGAGGATCTCCAGGGGTTCTTTGAGGATCTCCAGGGGTTCCTTGAGGATCTCCAGCGGTTCCTTGAGGATCTCCAGCGTTTCCTTGAGGATCTCCAGGGGTTCCTTGAGGATCTCCAGCGGTTCCTTGAGGATCTCCAGCGGTTCCTTGAGGATCTCCAGGGGTTCCTCAGGTCACCACTAATTCTAATAGGATATAGTGCACTATTTTTGACCAGGGCCGATAGTGTACTATATACTGCAGGGGATAGAGTTCCATTTGGGTCACGACCTTAGACTGTGCTAGTTAACCTAGCCAGTGTCTGGTTAAGGAACTACTTACTGCACTTCCAAAATGCTACGTAACATCACTCTGTAATGTACACAAACCAAGATTTGGATGGTTCACGTACTGTCCCTGGGACTGTGGTGCAGAGTCTGTGTAGTATAATGCAACTGTACAACACATGAGGAGGATTCACTAATCCATAATAATGTTACATCTCCTTGAGTTGTTTCTAAGAATACAATGACACAGAAACATGTTGTTGTTGCCGTCATATACTCTGACATTGGATCATACTACTACTATTTATCTAACCACCTCTATGGTAGTGTCCTGTATCTAACCACCTCTATGGTAGTGTCCTGTATCTAACCACATCTATGTTAGTGTCCTGTATCTAACCACATCTATGTTAGTGTCCTGTATCTAACCACCTCTATGGTAGTGTCCTGCATCTAACCACCTCTATGGTAGTGTCCTGTATCTAACCACCTCTATGTTAGTGTCCTGTATCTGACCACCTCTATGTTAGTGTCCTGTATCTAACCACCTCTATGTTAGTGTCCTGTATCTAACCACATCTATGGTAGTGTCCTGTATCTAACCACCTCTATGGTAGTGTCCTGTATCTAACCACCTCTATGTTAGTGTCCTGCATCTAACCACCTCTATGGTAGTGTCCTGTATCTAACCACCTCTATGCTAGTGTCCTGTATCTAACCACCTCTATGGTAGTGTCCTGTATCTAACCACCTCTATGCTAGTGTCCTGTATCTAACCACCTCTATGGTAGTGTCCTGTATCTAACCACCTCTATGTTAGTGTCCTGTATCTGACCACCTCTATGTTAGTGTCCTGTATCTAACCACCTCTATGTTAGTGTCCTGTATCTAACCACATCTATGGTAGTGTCCTGTATCTAACCACATCTATGGTAGTGTCCTGTATCTGACCACCTCTATGGTAGTGTCCTGTATCTAACCACCTCTATGTTAGTGTCCTGTATCTAACCACCTCTATGGTAGTGTCCTGTATCTAACCACCTCTATGGTAGTGTCCTGTATCTAACCACCTCTATGGTAGTGTCCTGTATCTAACCACCTCTATGGTAGTGTCCTGTATCTAACCACCTCTATGCTAGTGTCCTGTATCTAACCACCTCTATGCTAGTGTCCTATATCTAACCACATCTATGTTAGTGTCCTGTATCTAACCACCTCTATGCTAGTATCCTGTATCTAACCACCTCTATGGTAGTGTCCTGTATCTAACCACCTCTATGCAAGTATCCTGTATCTAACCACCTCTATGGTAGTGTCCTGTGTCCTGTATCTAACCACCTCAATACTAGTGTCCTGTAACTAACCACCTCTATGGTAGTGTCCTGTGTCCTGTATCTAACCACCTCTATGGTAGTGTCCTGTATCTAACCACCTCTATGCTAGTGTCCTGTATCTAACCACCTCTATGGTAGTGTCCTGTATCTAACCACCTCTATGGTAGTGTCCTGTATCTAACCACCTCTATGGTAGTGTCCTGTATCTAACCACCTCTATGGTAGTGTCCTGTATCTAACCACATCTATGGTAGTGTCCTGTATCTAACCACATCTATGGTAGTGTCCTGTATCTAACCACCTCTATGGTAGTGTCCTGTATCTAACCACCTCTATGGTAGTGTCCTGTATCTAACCACCTCTATGCTAGTGTCCTGTATCTAACCACCTCTATGGTAGTGTCCTGTATCTAATCACCTCTATGCTAGTGTCCTGTATCTAACCACCTCTATGCTAGTGTCCTGTATCTAACCACCTCTATGGTAGTGTCCTGTATCTAACCACCTCTATGGTAGTGTCCTGTATCTAACCACCTCTATGCTAGTGTCCTGTATCTAACCACCTCTATGGTAGTGTCCTGTATCTAACCACCTCTATGCTAGTGTCCTGTATCTAACCACCTCTATGCTAGTGTCCTATATCTAACCACATCTATGCAAGTATCCTGTATCTAACCACCTCTATGGTAGTGTCCTGTGTCCTGTATCTAACCACCTCAATACTAGTGTCCTGTAACTAACCACCTCTATGGTAGTGTCCTGTGTCCTGTATCTAACCACCTCTATGGTAGTGTCCTGTATCTAACCACCTCTATGTTAGTGTCCTGTATCTGACCACCTCTATGTTAGTG
The DNA here is from genome assembly GCF_020615455.1 of Coregonus clupeaformis. NCBI lineage: Eukaryota > Metazoa > Chordata > Actinopteri > Salmoniformes > Salmonidae > Coregonus > Coregonus clupeaformis. The sequence continues at coordinate 41,520,891 of NC_059221.1, forward strand.
TCCTGTATCTAACCACCTCTATGTTAGTGTCCTGTATCTAACCACATCTATGGTAGTGTCCTGTATCTAACCACCTCTATGGTAGTGTCCTGTATCTAACCACCTCTATGTTAGTGTCCTGCATCTAACCACCTCTATGGTAGTGTCCTGTATCTAACCACCTCTATGCTAGTGTCCTGTATCTAACCACCTCTATGGTAGTGTCCTGTATCTAACCACCTCTATGCTAGTGTCCTGTATCTAACCACCTCTATGGTAGTGTCCTGTATCTAACCACCTCTATGTTAGTGTCCTGTATCTGACCACCTCTATGTTAGTGTCCTGTATCTAACCACCTCTATGTTAGTGTCCTGTATCTAACCACATCTATGGTAGTGTCCTGTATCTAACCACATCTATGGTAGTGTCCTGTATCTGACCACCTCTATGGTAGTGTCCTGTATCTAACCACCTCTATGTTAGTGTCCTGTATCTAACCACCTCTATGGTAGTGTCCTGTATCTAACCACCTCTATGGTAGTGTCCTGTATCTAACCACCTCTATGGTAGTGTCCTGTATCTAACCACCTCTATGGTAGTGTCCTGTATCTAACCACCTCTATGCTAGTGTCCTGTATCTAACCACCTCTATGCTAGTGTCCTATATCTAACCACATCTATGTTAGTGTCCTGTATCTAACCACCTCTATGCTAGTATCCTGTATCTAACCACCTCTATGGTAGTGTCCTGTATCTAACCACCTCTATGCAAGTATCCTGTATCTAACCACCTCTATGGTAGTGTCCTGTGTCCTGTATCTAACCACCTCAATACTAGTGTCCTGTAACTAACCACCTCTATGGTAGTGTCCTGTGTCCTGTATCTAACCACCTCTATGGTAGTGTCCTGTATCTAACCACCTCTATGCTAGTGTCCTGTATCTAACCACCTCTATGGTAGTGTCCTGTATCTAACCACCTCTATGGTAGTGTCCTGTATCTAACCACCTCTATGGTAGTGTCCTGTATCTAACCACCTCTATGGTAGTGTCCTGTATCTAACCACCTCTATGCTAGTGTCCTGTATCTAACCACCTCTATGGTAGTGTCCTGTATCTAATCACCTCTATGCTAGTGTCCTGTATCTAACCACCTCTATGCTAGTGTCCTGTATCTAACCACCTCTATGGTAGTGTCCTGTATCTAACCACCTCTATGGTAGTGTCCTGTATCTAACCACCTCTATGCTAGTGTCCTGTATCTAACCACATCTATGGTAGTGTCCTGTATCTAACCACCTCTATGCTAGTGTCCTGTATCTAACCACCTCTATGCTAGTGTCCTATATCTAACCACATCTATGTTAGTGTCCTGTATCTAACCACCTCTATGCTAGTATCCTGTATCTAACCACCTCTATGGTAGTGTCCTGTATCTAACCACCTCTATGCAAGTATCCTGTATCTAACCACCTCTATGGTAGTGTCCTGTGTCCTGTATCTAACCACCTCAATACTAGTGTCCTGTAACTAACCACCTCTATGGTAGTGTCCTGTGTCCTGTATCTAACCACCTCTATGGTAGTGTCCTGTATCTAACCACCTCTATGCTAGTGTCCTGTATCTAACCACCTCTATGGTAGTGTCCTTTATCTAACCACCTCTATGGTAGTGTCCTGTATCTAACCACCTCTATGGTAGTGTCCTGTATCTAACCACCTCTATGGTAGTGTCCTGTATCTAACCACCTCTATGCTAGTGTCCTGTATCTAACCACCTCTATGGTAGTGTCCTGTATCTAATCACCTCTATGCTAGTGTCCTGTATCTAACCACCTCTATGCTAGTGTCCTGTATCTAACCACCTCTATGGTAGTGTCCTGTATCTAACCACCTCTATGGTAGTGTCCTGTATCTAACCACCTCTATGCTAGTGTCCTGTATCTAACCACATCTATGGTAGTGTCCTGTATCTAACCACCTCTATGCTAGTGTCCTGTATCTAACCACCTCTATGCTAGTGTCCTATATCTAACCACATCTATGCAAGTATCCTGTATCTAACCACCTCTATGGTAGTGTCCTGTGTCCTGTATCTAACCACCTCAATACTAGTGTCCTGTAACTAACCACCTCTATGGTAGTGTCCTGTGTCCTGTATCTAACCACCTCTATGGTAGTGTCCTGCATCTAACCACCTCTATGTTAGTGTCCTGTATCTGACCACCTCTATGTTAGTGTCCTGTATCTAACCACCTCTATGTTAGTGTCCTGTATCTAACCACATCTATGGTAGTGTCCTGTATCTAACCACCTCTATGGTAGTGTCCTGTATCTAACCACCTCTATGTTAGTGTCCTGTTTCTAACCACCTCTATGGTAGTGTCCTGAATCTAACCACCTCTATGGTAGTGTCCTGTTTCTAACCACCTCTATGGTAGTGTCCTGTTTCTAACCACCTCTATGGTAGTGTGCTGAATCTAACCACCTCTATGGTAGTGTCCTGTTTCTAACCACCTCTATGGTAGTGTCCTGAATCTAACCACCTCTATGGTAGTGTCCTGAATCTAACCACCTCTATGGTAGTGTCCTGAATCTAACCACCTCTATGGTAATGTCCTGTTCCTGTGTAAGAGGGAAGGGGAGGTAGCACCTAGCGAACTAGAATGCTGCTGGTTGTTCATATTTACATATTCAAGTATGGCTGGGTGAGGATCAGTGTGAAACCATGGTTAGCCTGATATGATTAGATTTGAACTCCATGTGTAAAAGCGCTAGCCCCACCCCTCCCTTCCCCTCCTTTGGACTTGCCATAGCTTACTGTTCACACTCAATATGAGTTGACTTACTATGTGGCTATAAGCCCTTTCTCACCAAGTCCGTTATTTTGGCCAAATAATCTGGACGAAAAATATATAAATAGGAGCATATGTTTTGTTTATGACGCTGTTCACACAATATTGTGAAATATCATCAATTATTTATTTGGAACAGGTTAGATTATTAGGTCTTATTGCATGCGAAAATAAGCTGTTGACCAATAGAAATTGTTATCTGGGACACTGCCACTGACAGGTCTGTGGGTTCGTTGTGTGAATGAATGAATGAATGAATGAATTTCTCTCTGCCTGTTTTTTATGTTTCCAATCCATCAGTGCAGCAATGTATCAATTTAGCCAATGTGATAACATCACACCAGAGCTACATGTCGCTCTTTCCATTCAAACTTCCCCTCCAGTTCATTGCCAACGCCGTAACCTATTTTATAGCCATTCAGCAAGCAAGAGGATCCTTCTGTCCTCCAATAGGCCTATTCGGTTTTTTTAATCGCTCAAAATAAGTTTCTAACTATATTGCTCTTCATTGTCTACATATACAGTATTAGAAAAAAGGTTATTTGGGTGTCCCCATAGGAGAACCCTTTTTGGTTCCAGGTTCCTCCGTGAAAAGGGTTCTACATGGAACCCAAGAGAGTTCTACCTGGAACCAAAAAGGGTTCTTCAAAGGGTTCTCCTATGGGGACAGCCAGAGAACCCTTTAGGGTTCTAGATAGCAAATGTTTTCTAAGAGGCTACTTGTTCAAGGGCTAAATAGGAAGAGATAGTACAGAGGAGTTGCCAGCGGAGATGTGTGAAGCTAGAGAGAGGGGGAAGAGATAGAACAGAGGAGTTACCAGTGGAGATGTGTGAAGCTAGAGAGAGGGGGAAGAGATAGGACAGAGGAGTTGCCAGTGGAGATGTGTGAATTGCAGAAGGAGGGAACAGTGAAGAAGACAGAGAGCTTTGTAAGTTAGAAGTTAATTCATATATGAATGAATCACTCAAATAGCCTATATATTAGGCTATATATTATAGGCATGCTTAAGTGAATCTAGGCCTAGACCACATGTGCTATAGGCAACCTTAAAAGACAGAAAGTTGACCCTCATCAATAAGTGGTTGCACGTATTTAGATAAAGTCCTCAAATTAAAATGTAGGCCTAGTGTCAACATAACCACATATTGCTTCACTGAAATTGATCAATAGCTGCTCATTAGGCTACGGACAGGTTGCTACGGACAGGTTGCTACGGACAGGTTGCTACGGACAGGTTGCTACGGACAGGTTGCTATGGACAGGTTGGACAGGTTTATTGATGGGTCCTATCAGGTGTGTGGGTGTGTGCGTACGAGTTGACAAATATACTACTGGGTTTGGGGCAGAACTAATATACTACTGGGTTTGGGGCAGAACTAATATACTACTGGGTTTGGGGCAGACCTACTATCCTACTGGGTTTGGGGCAGACCTAATATACTACTGGGTTTGGGGAAGACCTAATATACTACTGGGTTTGGGGCAGACCTAATGTACTACTGGGTTTGGGGCAGACCTAATATACTACTGGGTTTGGGGCAGACCTAATATACTACTGGGTTTGGGGCAGACCTAATATACTACTGGGTTTGGGGCAGACCTACTATCCTACTGGGTTTGGGGCAGACCTAATATACTACTGGGTTTGGGGCAGACCTACTATCCTACTGGGTTTGGGGCAGACCTACTATCCTACTGGGTTTGGGGCAGACCTAATATACTACTGGGTTTGGGGCAGACCTACTATCCTACTGGGTTTGGGGCAGACCTAATATACTACTGGGTTTGGGGCAGACCTACTATCCTACTGGGTTTGGGGCAGACCTACTATCCTACTGGGTTTGGGGCAGACCTAATATACTACTGGGTTTGGGGCAGAACTAATATACTACTGGGTTTGGGGCAGACCTACTAGAAGAGGACAATTCCATTTCGGTATAATTTTTATTATTATTTTCTATGATAAGGGGAACTCTAACTAAAATATGATTTCATTTAAATAAATATTTTGTTTTCAGATATTTTGCTCATAAAGCATAACTCTTCTGTTCCCAAAACATTACAATATTTAAAGGTTTGAGGAGTTGGAAACTAAGAGCTTTTCTTATTAGGAAGATTTGTGGTAGAACTCTTCTTCTTGGTTGTGGTTAAATAGAGTTGTAGAATGTAATGAGGCAAGCACCATGTTCTCTCTCACAGAACAAGAGACGGAAAGAGGAAGATTCACAAGGGGAAGAAGGAGAAGAAGTAGTGAGATTTTGAGTAAAAAGACAGCATACAGACACTAGAGGACAATATAAAGGAAGTAGATATATATAAGCTAGAGAAAAAAATGGGAAGGGTTATTTTTAGTTTTTTCTTTCCTCTTCTCTTCATCATTAGTTGACCTGGCTGGGGCTGTACGTGAATCCTCTTCGGACAATGTCCAGGCTAAAGTTTAAAGGTCAGAGTCTGAGAATTCAACCAATCAGGACTTCCCTTTGTCATTAAGTTCAAAGAGCAGGGCGGAGAGGAGAAGGTGACATGCTAGTTAGTGCAAAAGACAGGGTAGGTAGTAGAGTCAGATAGGTAGGTAGGGATACAGTCCAGAGCTAGTCCAGATCAGACCAGGCCCCAAGTTTCAGACTACGGTTTAGTTTAGCTGAGCTGTTGTCTTGTCTACAGCCAGGTTTGAGCGTTGTTTTTCTAACCCCAACCAACGAGTTGTGTTCAGTTGTTTCCTTCAGCATATTCCTCTTCTCCATGAGGTTATTTGGAGGTCAAGGGTTAATAATGGGGGGGGTTGATCAGCTGGTTACCTAGAGGAAGGGCTGCTGCACTCAGAGGCAGGGCAACAGAACTGATGGGCGATGTCATCGTCTTCATCTTCTCTGAGAGAGAGACAGACCATGGTAACATGTGTAGAGACAGACCATGGTAACATGTGTAGAGACAGACCATGGTAACATGTGTAGAGACAGACCATGGTAACATGTGTAGAGACAGACCATGGTAACATGTGAAGAGACAGACCATGGTAACATGTGAAGAGACAGACCATGGTAACATGTGAAGAGACAGACCATGGTAACATGTGTAGAGACAGACCATGGTAACATGTGAAGAGACAGACCATGGTAACATGTGAAGAGACAGACCATGGTAACATGTGAAGAGACAGACCATGGTAACATGTGTAGAGACAGACCATGGTAACATGTGAAGAGACAGACCATGGTAACATGTGAAGAGACAGACCATTGTAACATGTGAAGAGACAGACCATGGTAACATGTGTAGAGACAGACCATGGTAACATGTGTAGAGACAGACCATGGTAACATGTGTAGAGACAGACCATGGTAACATGTGAAGAGACAGACCATGGTAACATGTGTAGAGACAGACCATGGTAACATGTGTAGAGACAGACCATGGTAACATGTGAAGAGACAGACCATGGTAACATGTGAAGAGACAGACCATGGTAACATGTGAAGAGACAGACCATGGTAACATGTGAAGAGACAGACCATGGTAACATGTGAAGAGACAGACCATGGTAACATGTGTAGAGACAGACCATGGTAACATGTGTAGAGACAGACCATGGTAACATGTGTAGAGACAGACCATGGTAACATGTGTAGAGACAGACCATGGTAACATGTGAAGAGACAGACCATGGTAACATGTGAAGAGACAGACCATGGTAACATGTGAAGAGACAGACCATGGTAACATGTGAAGAGACAGACCATGGTAACATGTGAAGAGACAGACCATGGTAACATGTGTAGAGACAGACCATGGTAACATGTGAAGAGACAGACCATTGTAACATGTGAAGAGACAGACCATGGTAACATGTGTAGAGACAGACCATGGTAACATGTGAAGAGACAGACCATGGTAACATGTGAAGAGACAGACCATGGTAACATGTGTAGAGACAGACCATGGTAACATGTGAAGAGACAGACCATGGTAACATGTGAAGAGACAGACCATGGTAACATGTGTAGAGACAGACCATGGTAACATGTGTAGAGACAGACCATGGTAACATGTGTCGAGACAGACCATGGTAACATGTGTAGAGACAGACCATGGTAACATGTGAAGAGACAGACCATGGTAACATGTGTAGAGACAGACCATGGTAACATGTGTAGAGACAGACCATGGTAACATGTGTAGAGACAGACACACAGACAGACAGACAGACAGACAGACAGACAGACAGACAGACAGACAGACAGACGTTGAGACAGAAGCAAAGGGAACACATACCAGCAGAGTGAGAGAAGGAAAGAAAGAAAGAAGGGAACAGAAATAAAGCAGAAATCCTCTAGTGTTAGAACAGCAGTTGACCACTAGATGTCAGGCTTGCAGCAGGGAGAACAGTTTACTATTACAGTAACATGTCTAATACTACAGCTACAGTAACATGTCTACTATTACAGCTACAGTAACATGTCTACTATTACAGCTACAGTAACATGTCTACTATTACAGCTACAGTAACATGTCTACTATTACAGCTACAGTAACATGTCTACTATTACAGCTACAGTAACATGTCTACTATTACAGCTACAGTAACATGTCTACTATTACAGCTACAGTAACATGTCTACTATTACAGCTACAGTAACATGTCTACTATTACTGCTACAGTAACATGTCTACTACTACAGCTACATTAACATGTCTACTATTACAGCTACAGTAACATGTCTACTATTACAGCTACAGTAACATGTCTACTATTACAGCTACAGTAACATGTCTACTATTACAGCTACAGTAACATGTCTACTATTACAGCTACAGTAACATGTCTACTATTACAGCTACAGTAACATGTCTACTATTACAGCTACAGTAACATGTCTACTATTACAGCTACAGTAACATGTCTAATATTACAGCTACAGTAACATGTCTACTATTACAGCTACAGTAACATGTCTACTATTACAGCTACAGTAACATGTCTACTATTACAGCTACAGTAACATGTCTACTATTACAGCTACAGTAACATGTCTAATATTACAGCTACAGTAACATGTCTACTATTACAGCTACAGTAACATGTCTACTATTACAGCTACAGTAACATGTCTACTATTACAGCTACAGTAACATGTCAACTATTACAGCTACAGTAACATGTCTACTATTACAGCTACAGTAACATGTCTACTATTACAGCTACAGTAACATGTCTACTATTACAGCTACAGTAACATGTCTACTATTACAGCTACAGTAACATGTCTACTATTACAGCTACAGTAACATGTCTAATATTACAGCTACAGTAACATGTCTACTATTACAGCTACAGTAACATGTCTACTACTACAGCTACAGTAACATGTCTACTATTACAGCTACAGTAACATGTCTACTATTACAGCTACAGTAACATGTCTAATACTACAGCTACAGTAACATGTCTACTATTACAGCTACAGTAACATGTCTACTATTACAGCTACAGTAACATGTCTACTACTACAGCTACAGTAACATGTCTACTATTACAGCTACAGTAACATGTCTACTATTACAGCTACAGTAACATGTCTACTATTACAGCTACAGTAACATGTCTACTATTACAGCTACAGTAACATGTCTACTACTACAGCTACAGTAACATGTCTACTATTACAGCTACAGTAACATGTCTAATATTACAGCTACATTAACATGTCTACTATTACAGCTACAGTAACATGTCTACTACTACAGCTACAGTAACATGTCTACTATTACAGCTACAGTAACATGTCTACTATTACAGCTACAGTAACATGTCTACTATTACAGCTACAGTAACATGTCTACTATTACAGCTACAGTAACATGTATATTATTACAGCTACAGTCACATGTCTACTATTACAGCTACAGTAACATGTCTACTATTACAGCTACAGTAACATGTCTACTATTACAGCTACAATAACATGTCTACTATTACAGCTACAGTAACATGTCTACTATTACAGCTACAGTAACATGTCTACTACTACAGCTACAGTAACATATCTACCATTACAGCTACAGTAACATGTCTAATACTACAGCTACAGTAACATGTCTACTATTACAGCTACAGTAACATGTCTACTATTACAGCTACAGTAACATGTCTACTATTACAGCTACAGTAACATGTATAATATTACAGCTACAGTAACATGTCTAATATTACAGCTACAGTAACAAGTCTACTATTACAGCTACAGTAACATGTCTACTATTACAGCTACAGTAACATGTCTACTATTACAGCTACAGTAACATGTCTACTATTACAGCTACAGTAACATGTCTACTATTACAGCTACAGTAACATGTCTACTATTACAGCTACAGTAACATGTCTACTATTACAGCTACAGTAACATGTCTACTATTACAGCTACAGTAACATGTCTACTACTACAGCTACAGTAACATGTCTACTATTACAGCTACAGTAACATGTCTAATATTACAGCTACAGTAACATGTCTAATACTACAGCTACAGTAACATGTCTACTACTACAGATACAGTAACATGTCTACTATTACAGCTACAGTAACATGTCTACTATTACAGCTACAGTAACATGTCTACTACTACAGCTACAGTAACATGTCTACTATTACAGCTACAGTAACATATCTACTATTACAGCTACAGTAACATGTCTACTATTACAGCTACAGTAACATGTCTACTATTACAGCTACAGTAACATGTCTACTATTACAGCTACAGTAACATGTCTAATACTACAGCTACAGTAACATGTCTACTATTACAGCTACAGTAACATGTCTACTATTACAGCTACAGTAACATGTCTACTATTACAGCTACAGTAACATGTCTACTATTACAGCTACAGTAACATGTCTACTATTACAGCTACAGTAACATGTCTACTATTACAGCTACAGTAACATGTCTACTATTACAGCTACAGTAACATGTCTACTATTACAGCTACAGTAACATGTCTACTATTACAGCTACAGTAACATGTCTACTATTACAGCTACAGTAACATGTCTACTATTACAGCTACAGTAACATGTCTACTATTACAGCTACAGTAACATGTCTACTATTACAGCTACAGTAACATGTCTACTATTACAGCTACAGTAACATGTCTAATATTACAGCTACAGTAACATGTCTACTATTACAGCTACAGTAACATGTCTACTATTACAGCTACAGTAACATGTCTACTATTACAGCTACAGTAACATGTCTACTATTACAGCTACAGTAACATGTCTAATATTACAGCTACAGTAACATGTCTACTATTACAGCTACAGTAACATGTCTACTATTACAGCTACAGTAACATGTCTACTATTACAGCTACAGTAACATGTCTACTATTACAGCTACAGTAACATGTCTACTATTACAGCTACAGTAACATGTCTACTATTACAGCTACAGTAACATGTCTACTATTACAGCTACAGTAACATGTCTACTATTACAGCTACAGTAACATGTCTACTATTACAGCTACAGTAACATGTCTACTATTACAGCTACAGTAACATGTCTACTATTACAGCTACAGTAACATGTCTACTACTACAGCTACAGTAACATGTCTACTATTACAGCTACAGTAACATGTCTACTATTACAGCTACAGTAACATGTCTAATACTACAGCTACAGTAACATGTCTACTATTACAGCTACAGTAACATGTCTACTATTACAGCTACAGTAACATGTCTACTACTACAGCTACAGTAACATGTCTACTATTACAGCTACAGTAACATGTCTACTATTACAGCTACAGTAACATGTCTACTATTACAGCTACAGTAACATGTCTACTATTACAGCTACAGTAACATGTCTACTACTACAGCTACAGTAACATGTCTACTATTACAGCTACAGTAACATGTCTACTATTACAGCTACATTAACATGTCTACTATTACAGCTACAGTAACATGTCTACTACTACAGCTACAGTAACATGTCTACTATTACAGCTACAGTAACATGTCTACTATTACAGCTACAGTAACATGTCTACTATTACAGCTACAGTAACATGTCTACTATTACAGCTACAGTAACATGTATATTATTACAGCTACAGTAACATGTCTACTATTACAGCTACAGTAACATGTCTACTATTACAGCTACAGTAACATGTCTACTATTACAGCTACAATAACATGTCTACTATTACAGCTACAGTAACATGTCTACTATTACAGCTACAGTAACATGTCTACTACTACAGCTACAGTAACATGTCTACCATTACAGCTACAGTAACATGTCTAATACTACAGCTACAGTAACATGTCTACTATTACAGCTACAGTAACATGTCTACTATTACAGCTACAGTAACATGTCTACTATTACAGCTACAGTAACATGTCTAATATTACAGCTACAGTAACATGTCTAATATTACAGCTACAGTAACAAGTCTACTATTACAGCTACAGTAACATGTCTACTATTACAGCTACAGTAACATGTCTACTATTACAGCTACAGTAACATGTCTACTATTACAGCTACAGTAACATGTCTACTATTACAGCTACAGTAACATGTCTACTATTACAGCTACAGTAACATGTCTACTATTACAGCTACAGTAACATGTCTACTATTACAGCTACAGTAACATGTCTACTACTACAACTACAGTAACATGTCTACTATTACAGCTACAGTAACATGTCTAATATTACAGCTACAGTAACATGTCTAATACTACAGCTACAGTAACATGTCTACTACTACAGATACAGTAACATGTCTACTATTACAGCTACAGTAACATGTCTACTATTACAGCTACAGTAACATGTCTACTACTACAGCTACAGTAACATGTCTACTATTACAGCTACAGTAACATATCTACTATTACAGCTACAGTAACATGTCTACTATTACAGCTACAGTAACATGTCTACTATTACAGCTACAGTAACATGTCTACTATTACAGCTACAGTAACATGTCTAATACTACAGCTACAGTAACATGTCTACTATTACAGCTACAGTAACATGTCTACTATTACAGCTACAGTAACATGTCTACTATTACATTTACAGTAACATGTCTACTATTACAGCTACAGTAACATGTCTACTATTACAGCTACAGTAACATGTCTACTATTACAGCTACAGTAACATGTCTACTATTACAGCTACAGTAACATGTCTACTATTACAGCTACAGTAACATGTCTACTATTACAGCTACAGTAACATGTCTACTATTACAGCTACAGTAACATGTCTACTATTACAGCTACAGTAACATGTCTACTATTACAGCTACAGTAACATGTCTATTATTACAGCTACAGTAACATGTCTACTATTACAGCTACAGTAACATGTCTACTATTACAGCTACAGTAACATGTCTATTATTACAGCTACAGTAACATGTCTAATACTACAGCTACAGTAACATGTCTACTATTACAGCTACAGTAACATGTCTACTATTACAGCTACAGTAACATGTCTATTATTACAGCTACAGTAACATGTCTACTATTACAGCTACAGTAACATGTCTACTATTACAGCTACAGTAACATGTCTACTATTACAGCTACAGTAACATGTCTACTATTACAGCTACAGTAACATGTCTACTATTACAGCTACAGTAACATGTCTAATATTACAGCTACAGTAACATGTCTACTATTACAGCTACAGTAACATGTCTACTATTACAGCTACAGTAACATGTCTACTATTACAGCTACAGTAACATGTCTACTATTACAGCTACAGTAACATGTCTACTTGTAACGATCCCGGCTGTCTGAGTCGGGTCCTGTCTGGTGACGAGTGTTCCTGTTCGTAATCTCCAGTTTCCCGAGGGTTCGGGAACGCTCCGGGGAGCGCTCTTGTGTTCCGCACCTGCATCCCATCAGCAATCTGCACACCTGGTCCTGATCATCACCCTTCTTAGGCTCTGGCCGAACATCCAGTTCCTGCCGGATCGTTAGCCATGAACAGTATGTTTGTCAGCGTATCAGCCTTGAGTTCTAGCGTTAGTTTTTGTTGTTTTGCACCTTGTTGATTTGCTGTGTACTCACCTCCGTTTTGTTCTGTCTGCAGTCTCTCACCCGGAACCTTCACCCAACCTCTGCCTGATGGTCGGCGGCTGCCGAGCCATGTCTGGACCTACCACTGCACCCTCAACAACCCATCCACGCCACCCGCTCTGTCCCTGGATTATTCAGCCTCACTCGGGAGTCAATTAATAAACACTCACCTTTTTCTCTAAGTACCTTGTCCTGGTCTGCTTCTGGGTTCTGGCGTAGTAAACCGTGACAGAACGATCCGGCCAGTAATGAACCCAGCGGACCTGGACTCTGTTCGCCATGCCATTACCCATCAGGAGAAGATGTTGGGCCATCATAGCACGGTACTACAGGAGATCGCGTTGTCAGTTCGGAACCTTTCTACCGGTCTGACGGAGGTCCAGAACCAACGCAAGTTTTCGGTGGAGGATCCACTACCGGTTTCACCCATCTCGCCTGCCGCTTCGGGAGCTGTGTCCTTCCGTGAGCCCGAGGTTCCGACGCCGGATAGATATGAGGGGGAGCTGGGAAGATGCCGTTCCTTCCTTATGCAGTGTGGATTAGTGTTCGATCTACAGCCCTACTCTTATGCCACAGACAAGGCTAGGATAGCCTTTGTGATTGCGTTGCTGCGTGGTCGAGCGCTGGAGTGGGCTTCAGCCGTTTGGGAACGACAAGACCCCTGCATGGCTTCATACCAGGGGTTCACGGCCGAGATGAGGAAGCTCTTCGACCATTCCGTCCGAGGGAGGGACGCAGCTAGGCGCCTGTTTTCGCTTCACCAAGGAACTCGCAGCGTGGCCGACTTCGTGATCGAGTTCAAGACGTTGGCTGTGGAGAGTGGGTGGAACGAGGAGTCTCTGCAAGCGGCCTTTTACCAGGGTCTGTCGGAGCAGCTCAAGGATGAGTTGATCTCCTATCCGGAGCCTAGTGACCTGGACAGCTTGGTAGCCTTGTCTATTCGGGTGGATAATCGAGTCCGAGAGCGAAGGAGGGAGAAGCAATGGGGTCCGTCCAATCGATCAGCTTCTCAGTTCCCAGTCGGGTCGGGTGGTGGACCAGAACACGTCGATCATTCTCCACCACAATGGATTAGTGGAGAGGTCCTCTCTCCCGATTCTGAACCCATGCAAGTGGGGCGGCACGGGTTAACCAAGGAGGAGCGTCAACATAGACGTCAGACCAACTGCTGCCTCTACTGTGGTAGCTCGGGACATTACATCTCCACCTGTTCCCGGCGGTCGTCAAACTGCCCGGCTCGCTAAAGTTGGGAGGACTTTTAGCGAGCCAGTTTCAACCTCTCAGTACCTCTGTCAGACCCCGTTTCCCGGCTACCCTTGTGAACAGGAATCAGAGCTTAGCGCTTAACGCTTTTATCGATTCAGGTGCCGATGGAAGCTTTCTTGATGCCGAGCTGGTGGAACAGCTGGGGCTTTCCAAGGAGCAATTGCCGGAAGCCATTGAAGCGACCACTCTGAACGGCAGTAGTCTGGCACGTATCACGATGAGGACTGAACCGGTTAAGATGCGGTTGTCGGGGAATCATTCTGAGATGATTTCATTCTTCATTCTGCCGTCTTCCCATGTTCCTCTGGTCCTTGGATACCCCTGGCTGAAGGAACACAATCCCACGTTCGATTGGGTGACGGGCAAGGTAACGAGTTGGAGCCTTGATTGTCATGCTAACTGTCTCAAGACTGCCTGCCCCCATTCGGTTCCCAGTCAGGTGATTGAGGCTAAACCCCCAGATTTGTCCCTGGTTCCCGAGACATATCACGATTTGGGGAAGTTTTCAGTAAGCAGAAGGCTCTGTCACTCCCTCCCCACCGACCATATGATTGTGCCATCAACCTGGTCCCTGGAGCTGTCTACCCCAAGGGGAAGGTTATACAGTATCTCCCGACCTGAACGTGAGGCGTTGGAGACCTACATCAAGGAGTCCCTAGCTGCTGGTCTCGTTCGTCCTCGTCATCACCCCTGGGGGCAGGATTCTTCTTTGTGGGTAAGAAGGATGGCTCTCTTCGACCGTGTATTGATTATCGGGGTTGAATGACATCACGGTCAAGAACAAGTATCCCCTGCCCTTGATGAGTTCTGCCTTCGACTCCTTACAGGGTGCTACGGTGTTCACCAAGCTAGACCTACGCAATGCGTATCACCTGGTCCGGATCAGAGAGGGGGACGAGTGGTTGACGAGTTTCAATACACCGATGGGTCACCGGTATCAGGTGATGCCGTTTGGACTGACCAATGCTCCAGCGGTATTCCAGAGTATGGTGAACGACGTCCTGAGAGATATGATCGGTCTCTTTGTGTTTGTTTACCTGGATGACATTCTGATCTTCTCGAAGGAACCTTCCGACCACGTCCAGCATGTCCGGCAGGTTCTGCAGCGATTGTTGGAGAATCGCCTGTTCGTGAAGGCCGAGAAGTGCGAGTTTCACGCCCACACGACATCCTTTCTCGGGTACATCATCTCCAGGGGAGAGATTAGGATGGACCAGGAGAAGGTTAGAGCGGTTCTGGAATGGGCCCAGCCCGGTACGAGATTGCAGCTCCAGAGATTTTTGGGGTTTGCGAATTTCTACCGCAGATTCATCCGGGATTACAGCCGTGTGGCCGCTCCGTTAACTGCCTTGACTTCCAGTATCAGGACCTTCAAGTGGAATCCGGAGGCGGATCGAGCGTTTCTGGATTTGAAGAGGCGATTCACCAACGCACCGATTCTCTCTCAACCGGACACGGGCCGTCAGTTCGTCGTTGAAGTGGACGCGTCTGATGTGGGAGTTGGCGCCATCCTGTCGCAGCGATGCTCCACGGACAGTAAACTCCATCCCTGCGCCTACTACTCGTCGCCTTTCGCCTGCGGAGAGGAATTACGATGTGGGTAACCGGGAGCTTCTCGCGGTGAAACTTGCCTTGGAGGAGTGGCGCCACTGGTTGGAGGGGGCGGAGCAACCGTTTATTGTCTGGACTGACCACAAGAATCTTGCTTACGTGCAATCGGCTAAACGGTCTCAACTCCCGTCAGGCCAGGTGGGCGTTGTTTTTCGGACGATTCAAGTTTGCCCTGACGTTCCGACCTGGATCTAAGAACGGCAAGGCGGGACGCCTTGTCCCGGATGTTCTCCAAGACGGAGGAGAGTGGGCCCAAGACCGAGACAATTCTCCCCGGAACTGCGTCGTGGGAGCAGTTATGTGGAGGATTGAGGAGGAGGTGCTGGCGGCCCTTCGGACTCAGCCCGGTCCCGGTAACGGTCCACCCGGTCGGTTGTTTGTGCCTGAGTCGGTTCGTCCTGCTGTCCTCAAATGGTCCCACGCCAGCAAGATGGCTTGTCACCCTGGCGTGGCTCGGACAATGGCGTTTCTTCGCAGACGTTTTTGGTGGCCTGCCATGGCCGAGGATACTCGGGGGTTTGTTGCTGCCTGTCCAGTGTGTGCGCAGAATAAGAGTACCAATCGGCCCAGCTCTGGACTACTTCACCCCCTTCCTATTCCCCGGCGACCATGGTCGCATCTGGCCCTGGACTTCGTCACTGGGTTGCCCGCTTCTGAGGGGAACACGGTCGTTCTGACGATCGTGGACAGATTCAGCAAGTTCGCCCACTTTGTGCCTATTGCCAAGCTTCCCTCTGCCTCGGAGACGTCCGAGATCCTGGTTAGGGAGGTTTTCAGGGTCCACGGTTTGCCCAGTGATATCGTTTCCGACCGTGGCCCTCAGTTTACCTCTGCTGTCTGGAAGTCCTTCTGTTTGGCCATTGGAGCTACAGTCAGTCTCACATCTGGTTTTCACCCCCAATCCAATGGTCAGGCGGAGAGAGCCAACCAGAAGATGGAATCCACGCTACGCTGTCTGGTCTCTTCCAACCCCACCTCCTGGGTCTCTCAGTTGCCTTGGGTTGAGTATGCCCACAATACTCTTCCTACATCTGCCACTGGGATGTCTCCCTTCCAGTGCCTGTATGGCTACCAACCTCCCCTGTTTCCTTCTCAGGAGAAGGAGCTCTCAGTGCCTTCTGTTCAGGCCCATATTCGTCGTTGCCACCGGACCTGGCATCGGGCCAGAAAGGCACTCCTTAGAGTTTCGGACCGGTATCAGCTCCAGGCGAATCGTCGCCGGATCCCCGCTCCCACCTATACCATCGGAGATAGGGTTTGGTTGGCCACACGGGATCTTCCGTTACGGACTGAGTCTAGGAAGTTGTTACCGAAGTTCATTGGTCCGTTTGTGGTGGAGAAGGTGATCAATCCAGTGGCAGTTCGACTCAAACTACCGAGGACGCTCAGAGTCCATCCCACCTTTCATGTCTCCTGCCTCAAGCCTGTCCTCCTCAGTCCTCTGTTGCCTCCTCCGCCTCCTCCTCCTCCTCCTCGGATGATCGGAGGTGGTCCTGCCTACACGGTGCGGCGCATCATGGATTCCAGACGGCGGGGCCGGGGTTTCCCCAGTATCTCGTGGACTGGGAGGGGTATGGTCCTGAGGAGAGGAGTTGGATTCCGCGGCGACAGGTCCTAGACGCGGACCTCATCAGGGACTTCTACCGCCTCCATCCTGGCGCTCCGGGAGTCCGCCCGGTGGCGTTCGTCGGAGGGGGGGTACTGTAACGATCCCGGCTGTCTGAGTCGGGTCCTGTCTGGTGACGAGTGTTCCTGTTCGTAATCTCCAGTTTCCCGAGGGTTCGGGAACGCTCCGGGGAGCGCTCTTGTGTTCCGCACCTGCATCCCATCAGCAATCTGCACACCTGGTCCTGATCATCACCCTTCTTAGGCTCTGGCCGAACATCCAGTTCCTGCCGGATCGTTAGCCATGAACAGTATGTTTGTCAGCGTATCAGCCTTGAGTTCTAGCGTTAGTTTTTGTTGTTTTGCACCTTGTTGATTTGCTGTGTACTCACCTCCGTTTTGTTCTGTCTGCAGTCTCTCACCCGGAACCTTCACCCAACCTCTGCCTGATGGTCGGCGGCTGCCGAGCCATGTCTGGACCTACCACTGCACCCTCAACAACCCATCCACGCCACCCGCTCTGTCCCTGGATTATTCAGCCTCACTCGGGAGTCAATTAATAAACACTCACCTTTTTCTCTAAGTACCTTGTCCTGGTCTGCTTCTGGGTTCTGGCGTAGTAAACCGTGACACTACTATTACAGCTACAGTAACATATCTACTATTACAGCTACAGCAACATGTCTACTATTACAGCTACAGTAACATGTCTAGTATTACAGCTACAGTAACATGTCTACTATTACAGCTACAGTAACATGTCTACTATTACAGCTACAGTAACATGTCTACTATTACAGCTACAGTAACATGTCTACTATTACAGCTACAGTAACATGTCTACTATTACAGCTACAGTAACATGTCTACTATTACAGCTACAGTAACATGTCTAATATTACAGCTACAGTAACATGTCTACTACTACAGCTACAGTAACATGTCTACTATTACAGCTACAGTAACATGTCTACTATTACAGCTACAGTAACATGTCTACTATTACAGCTACAGTAGCATGTCTACTATTACAGCTACAGTAACATGTCTAATATTACAGCTACAGTAACATGTCTACTATTACAGCTACAGTAACATGTCTACTACTACAGCTACAGTAACATGTCTACTATTACAGCTACAGTAACATGTCTACTATTACAGCTACAGTAACATGTCTACTATTACAGCTACAGTAACATGTCTACTATTACAGCTACAGTAACATGTCTACTATTACAGCTACAGTAACATGTCTACTATTACAGCTACAGTAACATGTCTACTATTACAGCTACAGTAACATGTCTACTATTACAGCTACAGTAACATGTCTACTATTACAGCTACAGTAACATGTCTACTATTACAGCTACAGTAACATGTCTACTATTACAGCTACAGTAACATGTCTAATACTACAGCTACAGTAACATGTCTACTATTACAGCTACGGTAACATGTCTACTATTACAGCTACAGTAACATGTCTACTATTACAGCTACAGTAACATGTCTACTACTACAGCTACAGTAACATGTCTATTATTACAGCTACAGTAACATGTCTACTATTACAGCTACAGTAACATGTCTACTACTACAGCTACAGTAACATGTCTACTATTACAGCTACAGTAACATGTCTACTATTACAGCTACAGTAACATGTCTACTATTACAGCTACAGTAACATGTCTACTATTACAGCTACAGTAACATGTCTACTATTACAGCTACAGTAACATGTCTGCTATTACAGCTACAGTAACATGTCTACAATTACAGCTACAATAACATGTCTACTATTACAGCTACAGTAACATGTCTACTACTACAGCTACAGTAACATGTCTAATATTACAGCTACAGTAACATGTCTAATATTACAGCTACAGTAACATGTCTACTATTACAGCTACAGTAACATGTCTACTATTACAGCTACAGTAACATGTCTACTATTACAGCTACAGTAACATGTCTACTACTACAGCTACAGTAACATGTCTACTATTACAGCTACAGTAACATGTCTACTATTACAGCTACAGTAACATGTCTACTATTACAGCTACAGTAACATGTCTACTACTACAGCTACAGTAACATGTCTACTATTACAGCTACAGTAACATGTCTACTATTACAGCTACAGTAACATGTCTACTATTACAGCTACAGTAACATGTCTACTATTACAGCTACAGTAACATGTCTACTATTACAGCTACAGTAACATGTCTATTATTACAGCTACAGTAACATGTCTACTATTACAGCTACAGTAACATGTCTACTATTACAGCTACAGTAACATGTCTACTATTACAGCTACAGTAACATGTCTACTACTACAGCTACAGTAACATGTCTACTATTACAGCTACAGTAACATGTCTACTATTACAGCTACAGTAACATGTCTATTATTACAGCTACAGTAACATGTCTACTATTACAGCTACAGTAACATGTCTACTACTACAGCTACAGTAACATGTCTACTATTACAGCTACAGTAACATGTCTACTATTACAGCTACAGTAACATGTATATCATTACAGCTACAGTAACATGTCTACTATTACAGCTACAGTAACATGTCTACTACTACAGCTACAGTAACATGTCTACTATTACAGCTACAGTAACATGTCTACCAATACAGCTACAGTAACATGTCTACTATTACAGCTACAGTAACATGTCTACTATTACAGCTACAGTAACATGTCTACTATTACAGCTACAGTAACATGTCTACTATTACAGCTACAGTAACATGTCTACTATTACAGCTACAGTAACATGTCTACTATTACAGCTACAGTAACATGTCTACTATTACAGCTACAGTAACATGTCTACTATTACAGCTACAGTAACATGTCTAATATTACAGCTACAGTAACATGTCTAATATTACAGCTACAGTAACATGTCTACTATTACAGCTACAGTAACATGTCTACTACTACAGCTACAGTAACATGTCTACTATTACAGCTACAGTAACATGTCTACTATTACAGCTACAGTAACATGTCTACTATTACAGCTACAGTAACATGTCTACTATTACAGCTACAGTAACATGTCTACTATTACAGCTACAGTAACATGTCTACTATTACAGCTACAGTAACATGTCTACTATTACAGCTACAGTAACATGTCTAATATTACAGCTACAGTAACATGTCTACTATTACAGCTACAGTAACATGTCTACTATTACAGCTACAGTAACATGTCTACTATTACAGCTACAGTAACATGTCTACTATTACAGCTACAGTAACATGTCTACTATTACAGCTACAGTAACATGTCTACTATTACAGCTACAGTAACATGTCTACTATTACAGCTACAGTAACATGTCTACTATTACAGCTACAGTAACATGTCTACTATTACAGCTACAGTAACATGTCTACTATTACAGCTACAGTAACATGTCTACTATTACAGCTACAGTAACATGTCTACTATTACAGCTACAGTAACATGTCTACTATTACAGCTACAGTAACATGTCTACTATTACAGCTACAGTAACATGTCTACTATTACAGCTACAGTAACATGTCTACTATTACAGCTACAGTAACATGTCTACTATTACAGCTACAGTAACATGTCTACTATTACAGCTACAGTAACATGTCTACTATTACAGCTACAGTAACATGTCTACTATTACAGCTACAGTAACATGTCTACTATTACAGCTACAGTAACATGTCTACTATTACAGCTACAGTAACATGTCTACTATTACAGCTACAGTAACATGTCTACTATTACAGCTACAGTAACATGTCTACTATTACAGCTACAGTAACATGTCTACTATTACAGCTACAGTAACATGTCTACTATTACAGCTACAGTAACATGTCTACTATTACAGCTACAGTAACATGTCTACTATTACAGCTACAGTAACATGTCTACTACTACAGCTACAGTAACATGTCTACTATTACAGCTACAGTAACATGTCTACTATTACAGCTACAGTAACATGTCTACTATTACAGCTACAGTAACATGTCTACTATTACAGCTACAGTAACATGTCTACTATTACAGCTACAGTAACATGTCTACTATTACAGCTACAGTAACATGTCTACTATTACAGCTACAGTAACATGTCTACTATTACAGCTACAGTAACATGTCTACTATTACAGCTACAGTAACATGTCTACTATTACAGCTACAGTAACATGTCTACTATTACAGCTACAGTAACATGTCTACTATTACAGCTACAGTAACATGTCTACTATTACAGCTACAGTAACATGTCTACTATTACAGCTACAGTAACATGTCTACTATTACAGCTACAGTAACATGTCTACTATTACAGCTACAGTAACATGTCTACTATTACAGCTACAGTAACATGTCTACTATTACAGCTACAGTAACATGTCTACTATTACAGCTACAGTAACATGTCTACTATTACAGCTACAGTAACATGTCTACTATTACAGCTACAGTAACATGTCTACTATTACAGCTACAGTAACATGTCTACTATTACAGCTACAGTAACATGTCTACTATTACAGCTACAGTAACATGTCTACTATTACAGCTACAGTAACATGTCTACTATTACAGCTACAGTAACATGTCTACTATTACAGCTACAGTAACATGTCTACTATTACAGCTACAGTAACATGTCTACTATTACAGCTACAGTAACATGTCTACTATTACAGCTACAGTAACATGTCTACTATTACAGCTACAGTAACATGTCTACTATTACAGCTACAGTAACATGTCTACTATTACAGCTACAGTAACATGTCTACTATTACAGCTACAGTAACATGTCTACTATTACAGCTACAGTAACATGTCTACTATTACAGCTACAGTAACATGTCTACTATTACAGCTACAGTAACATGTCTACTATTACAGCTACAGTAACATGTCTACTATTACAGCTACAGTAACATGTCTACTATTACAGCTACAGTAACATGTCTACTATTACAGCTACAGTAACATGTCTACTATTACAGCTACAGTAACATGTCTACTATTACAGCTACAGTAACATGTCTACTATTACAGCTACAGTAACATGTCTACTATTACAGCTACAGTAACATGTCTACTATTACAGCTACAGTAACATGTCTACTATTACAGCTACAGTAACATGTCTACTATTACAGCTACAGTAACATGTCTACTATTACAGCTACAGTAACATGTCTACTATTACAGCTACAGTAACATGTCTACTATTACAGCTACAGTAACATGTCTACTATTACAGCTACAGTAACATGTCTACTATTACAGCTACAGTAACATGTCTACTATTACAGCTACAGTAACATGTCTACTATTACAGCTACAGTAACATGTCTACTATTACAGCTACAGTAACATGTCTACTATTACAGCTACAGTAACATGTCTACTATTACAGCTACAGTAACATGTCTACTATTACAGCTACAGTAACATGTCTACTATTACAGCTACAGTAACATGTCTACTATTACAGCTACAGTAACATGTCTACTATTACAGCTACAGTAACATGTCTACTATTACAGCTACAGTAACATGTCTACTATTACAGCTACAGTAACATGTCTACTATTACAGCTACAGTAACATGTCTACTATTACAGCTACAGTAACATGTCTACTATTACAGCTACAGTAACATGTCTACTATTACAGCTACAGTAACATGTCTACTATTACAGCTACAGTAACATGTCTACTATTACAGCTACAGTAACATGTCTACTATTACAGCTACAGTAACATGTCTACTACTACAGCTACAGTAACATGTCTACTATTACAGCTACAGTAACATGTCTACTATTACAGCTACAGTAACATGTCTACTATTACAGCTACAGTAACATGTCTACTATTACAGCTACAGTAACATGTCTACTACTACAGCTACAGTAACATGTCTACTATTACAGCTACAGTAACATGTCTACTATTACAGCTACAGTAACATGTCTACTATTACAGCTACAGTAACATGTCTACTATTACAGCTACAGTAACATGTCTACTA
The DNA here is from genome assembly GCF_020615455.1 of Coregonus clupeaformis. Lineage (NCBI taxonomy): Eukaryota > Metazoa > Chordata > Actinopteri > Salmoniformes > Salmonidae > Coregonus > Coregonus clupeaformis. The sequence continues at coordinate 41,544,454 of NC_059221.1, forward strand.
TTACAGCTACAGTAACATGTCTACTATTACAGCTACAGTAACATGTCTACTATTACAGCTACAGTAACATGTCTACTATTACAGCTACAGTAACATGTCTACTATTACAGCTACAGTAACATGTCTACTATTACAGCTACAGTAACATGTCTACTATTACAGCTACAGTAACATGTCTACTATTACAGCTACAGTAACATGTCTACTATTACAGCTACAGTAACATGTCTACTATTACAGCTACAGTAACATGTCTACTATTACAGCTACAGTAACATGTCTACTATTACAGCTACAGTAACATGTCTAATATTACAGCTACAGTAACATGTCTACTATTACAGCTACAGTAACATGTCTACTATTACAGCTACAGTAACATGTCTACTATTACAGCTACAGTAACATGTCTACTATTACAGCTACAGTAACATGTCTACTATTACAGCTACAGTAACATGTCTACTATTACAGCTACAGTAACATGTCTACTATTACAGCTACAGTAACATGTCTACTATTACAGCTACAGTAACATGTCTACTATTACAGCTACAGTAACATGTCTACTATTACAGCTACAGTAACATGTCTACTATTACAGCTACAGTAACATGTCTACTATTACAGCTACAGTAACATGTCTACTATTACAGCTACAGTAACATGTCTACTATTACAGCTACAGTAACATGTCTACTATTACAGCTACAGTAACATGTCTACTATTACAGCTACAGTAACATGTCTACTATTACAGCTACAGTAACATGTCTACTATTACAGCTACAGTAACATGTCTACTATTACAGCTACAGTAACATGTCTACTATTACAGCTACAGTAACATGTCTACTATTACAGCTACAGTAACATGTCTACTATTACAGCTACAGTAACATGTCTACTATTACAGCTACAGTAACATGTCTACTATTACAGCTACAGTAACATGTCTACTATTACAGCTACAGTAACATGTCTACTATTACAGCTACAGTAACATGTCTACTATTACAGCTACAGTAACATGTCTACTATTACAGCTACAGTAACATGTCTACTATTACAGCTACAGTAACATGTCTACTATTACAGCTACAGTAACATGTCTACTATTACAGCTACAGTAACATGTCTACTATTACAGCTACAGTAACATGTCTACTATTACAGCTACAGTAACATGTCTACTATTACAGCTACAGTAACATGTCTACTATTACAGCTACAGTAACATGTCTACTATTACAGCTACAGTAACATGTCTACTATTACAGCTACAGTAACATGTCTACTATTACAGCTACAGTAACATGTCTACTATTACAGCTACAGTAACATGTCTACTATTACAGCTACAGTAACATGTCTACTATTACAGCTACAGTAACATGTCTAATATTACAGCTACAGTAACATGTCTACTATTACAGCTACAGTAACATGTCTACTATTACAGCTACAGTAACATGTCTACTATTACAGCTACAGTAACATGTCTACTATTACAGCTACAGTAACATGTCTACTATTACAGCTACAGTAACATGTCTACTATTACAGCTACAGTAACATGTCTACTATTACAGCTACAGTAACATGTCTACTATTACAGCTACAGTAACATGTCTACTATTACAGCTACAGTAACATGTCTACTATTACAGCTACAGTAACATGTCTACTATTACAGCTACAGTAACATGTCTACTATTACAGCTACAGTAACATGTCTACTATTACAGCTACAGTAACATGTCTACTATTACAGCTACAGTAACATGTCTACTATTACAGCTACAGTAACATGTCTACTATTACAGCTACAGTAACATGTCTACTATTACAGCTACAGTAACATGTCTACTATTACAGCTACAGTAACATGTCTACTATTACAGCTACAGTAACATGTCTACTATTACAGCTACAGTAACATGTCTACTATTACAGCTACAGTAACATGTCTACTATTACAGCTACAGTAACATGTCTACTATTACAGCTACAGTAACATGTCTACTATTACAGCTACAGTAACATGTCTACTATTACAGCTACAGTAACATGTCTACTATTACAGCTACAGTAACATGTCTACTATTACAGCTACAGTAACATGTCTACTATTACAGCTACAGTAACATGTCTACTATTACAGCTACAGTAACATGTCTACTATTACAGCTACAGTAACATGTCTACTATTACAGCTACAGTAACATGTCTACTATTACAGCTACAGTAACATGTCTACTATTACAGCTACAGTAACATGTCTACTATTACAGCTACAGTAACATGTCTACTATTACAGCTACAGTAACATGTCTACTATTACAGCTACAGTAACATGTCTACTATTACAGCTACAGTAACATGTCTACTATTACAGCTACAGTAACATGTCTACTATTACAGCTACAGTAACATGTCTACTATTACAGCTACAGTAACATGTCTACTATTACAGCTACAGTAACATGTCTACTATTACAGCTACAGTAACATGTCTACTATTACAGCTACAGTAACATGTCTACTATTACAGCTACAGTAACATGTCTACTATTACAGCTACAGTAACATGTCTACTATTACAGCTACAGTAACATGTCTACTATTACAGCTACAGTAACATGTCTACTATTACAGCTACAGTAACATGTCTACTATTACAGCTACAGTAACATGTCTACTATTACAGCTACAGTAACATGTCTACTATTACAGCTACAGTAACATGTCTACTATTACAGCTACAGTAACATGTCTACTATTACAGCTACAGTAACATGTCTACTATTACAGCTACAGTAACATGTCTACTATTACAGCTACAGTAACATGTCTACTATTACAGCTACAGTAACATGTCTACTATTACAGCTACAGTAACATGTCTACTATTACAGCTACAGTAACATGTCTACTATTACAGCTACAGTAACATGTCTACTATTACAGCTACAGTAACATGTCTACTATTACAGCTACAGTAACATGTCTACTATTACAGCTACAGTAACATGTCTACTATTACAGCTACAGTAACATGTCTACTATTACAGCTACAGTAACATGTCTACTATTACAGCTACAGTAACATGTCTACTATTACAGCTACAGTAACATGTCTACTATTACAGCTACAGTAACATGTCTACTATTACAGCTACAGTAACATGTCTACTATTACAGCTACAGTAACATGTCTACTATTACAGCTACAGTAACATGTCTACTATTACAGCTACAGTAACATGTCTACTATTACAGCTACAGTAACATGTCTACTATTACAGCTACAGTAACATGTCTACTACTACAGCTACAGTAACATGTCTACTATTACAGCTACAGTAACATGTCTACTATTACAGCTACAGTAACATGTCTACTATTACAGCTACAGTAACATGTCTACTATTACAGCTACAGTAACATGTCTACTATTACAGCTACAGTAACATGTCTACTATTACAGCTACAGTAACATGTCTACTATTACAGCTACAGTAACATGTCTACTATTACAGCTACAGTAACATGTCTACTATTACAGCTACAGTAACATGTCTACTATTACAGCTACAGTAACATGTCTACTATTACAGCTACAGTAACATGTCTACTATTACAGCTACAGTAACATGTCTACTATTACAGCTACAGTAACATGTCTACTATTACAGCTACAGTAACATGTCTACTATTACAGCTACAGTAACATGTCTACTATTACAGCTACAGTAACATGTCTACTATTACAGCTACAGTAACATGTCTACTATTACAGCTACAGTAACATGTCTACTATTACAGCTACAGTAACATGTCTACTATTACAGCTACAGTAACATGTCTACTATTACAGCTACAGTAACATGTCTACTATTACAGCTACAGTAACATGTCTACTACTACAGCTACAGTAACATGTCTACTATTACAGCTACAGTAACATGTCTACTATTACAGCTACAGTAACATGTCTACTATTACAGCTACAGTAACATGTCTACTATTACAGCTACAGTAACATGTCTACTATTACAGCTACAGTAACATGTCTACTATTACAGCTACAGTAACATGTCTACTATTACAGCTACAGTAACATGTCTACTATTACAGCTACAGTAACATGTCTACTATTACAGCTACAGTAACATGTCTACTATTACAGCTACAGTAACATGTCTACTATTACAGCTACAGTAACATGTCTACTATTACAGCTACAGTAACATGTCTACTATTACAGCTACAGTAACATGTCTACTATTACAGCTACAGTAACATGTCTACTATTACAGCTACAGTAACATGTCTACTATTACAGCTACAGTAACATGTCTACTATTACAGCTACAGTAACATGTCTAATACTACAGCTACAGTAACATGTCTACTACTACAGCTACAGTAACATGTCTACTATTACAGCTACAGTAACATGTCTACTATTACAGCTACAGTAACATGTCTACTATTACAGCTACAGTAACATGTCTACTATTACAGCTACAGTAACATGTCTACTATTACAGCTACAGTAACATGTCTACTATTACAGCTACAGTAACATGTCTACTATTACAGCTACAGTAACATGTCTACTATTACAGCTACAGTAACATGTCTACTATTACAGCTACAGTAACATGTCTACTATTACAGCTACAGTAACATGTCTACTATTACAGCTACAGTAACATGTCTACTATTACAGCTACAGTAACATGTCTACTATTACAGCTACAGTAACATGTCTACTATTACAGCTACAGTAACATGTCTACTATTACAGCTACAGTAACATGTCTACTATTACAGCTACAGTAACATGTCTACTATTACAGCTACAGTAACATGTCTACTATTACAGCTACAGTAACATGTCTACTATTACAGCTACAGTAACATGTCTACTATTACAGCTACAGTAACATGTCTAATATTACAGCTACAGTAACATGTCTACTATTACAGCTACAGTAACATGTCTACTATTACAGCTACAGTAACATGTCTACTATTACAGCTACAGTAACATGTCTACTACTACAGCTACAGTAACATGTCTACTATTACAGCTACAGTAACATGTCTACTATTACAGCTACAGTAACATGTCTACTATTACAGCTACAGTAACATGTCTACTATTACAGCTACAGTAACATGTCTACTACTACAGCTACAGTAACATGTCTACTATTACAGCTACAGTAACATGTCTACTATTACAGCTACAGTAACATGTCTACTATTACAGCTACAGTAACATGTCTACTATTACAGCTACAGTAACATGTCTACTATTACAGCTACAGTAACATGTCTACTATTACAGCTACAGTAACATGTCTACTATTACAGCTACAGTAACATGTCTACTATTACAGCTACAGTAACATGTCTACTATTACAGCTACAGTAACATGTCTACTATTACAGCTACAGTAACATGTCTACTATTACAGCTACAGTAACATGTCTACTATTACAGCTACAGTAACATGTCTACTATTACAGCTACAGTAACATGTCTACTATTACAGCTACAGTAACATGTCTACTATTACAGCTACAGTAACATGTCTACTATTACAGCTACAGTAACATGTCTACTATTACAGCTACAGTAACATGTCTACTATTACAGCTACAGTAACATGTCTACTATTACAGCTACAGTAACATGTCTAATATTACAGCTACAGTAACATGTCTACTACTACAGCTACAGTAACATGTCTAATACTACAGCTACAGTAACATGTCTACTATTACAGCTACAGTAACATGTCTACTATTACAGCTACAGTAACATGTCTACTATTACAGCTACAGTAACATGTCTACTATTACAGCTACAGTAACATGTCTACTATTACAGCTACAGTAACATGTCTACTATTACAGCTACAGTAACATGTCTACTATTACAGCTACAGTAACATGTCTACTATTACAGCTACAGTAACATGTCTACTATTACAGCTACAGTAACATGTCTACTATTACAGCTACAGTAACATGTCTACTATTACAGCTACAGTAACATGTCTACTATTACAGCTACAGTAACATGTCTACTATTACAGCTACAGTAACATGTCTACTATTACAGCTACAGTAACATGTCTACTATTACAGCTACAGTAACATGTCTACTATTACAGCTACAGTAACATGTCTACTATTACAGCTACAGTAACATGTCTAATACTACAGCTACAGTAACATGTCTACTATTACAGCTACAGTAACATGTCTACTATTACAGCTACAGTAACATGTCTACTACTACAGCTACAGTAACATGTCTACTATTACAGCTACAGTAACATGTCTACTATTACAGCTACAGTAACATGTCTACTATTACAGCTACAGTAACATGTCTACTATTACAGCTACAGTAACATGTCTACTTATTACAGCTACAGTAACATGTCTACTATTACAGCTACAGTAACATGTCTACTATTACAGCTACAGTAACATGTCTACTATTACAGCTACAGTAACATGTCTACTATTACAGCTACAGTAACATGTCTACTATTACAGCTACAGTAACATGTCTACTATTACAGCTACAGTAACATGTCTACTACTACAGCTACAGTAACATGTCTACTATTACAGCTACAGTAACATGTCTATTATTACAGCTACAGTAACATGTCTACTATTACAGCTACAGTAACATGTCTACTATTACAGCTACAGTAACATGTCTACTATTACAGCTACAGTAACATGTCTACTATTACAGCTACAGTAACATGTCTACTATTACAGCTACAGTAACATGTCTACTATTACAGCTACAGTAACATGTCTACTATTACAGCTACAGTAACATGTCTACTATTACAGCTACAGTAACATGTCTACTATTACAGCTACAGTAAATGTCTACTATTACAGCACAGTAACAGTATATTACACACAGTAAAGTAAAAACAGTAAAGTCTAAAGACAGCTACAGTAACATGTACATTACAGCTACAGTAACATGTTACTATTACAGCTACAGTAACACGTTACTATTACAGCTACAGTAACATGTCTACTATTACAGCTACAGTAACATGTCTACTATTACAGCTACAGTAACATGTACTATTACAGCTACAGTAAATGTTACTATTACAGCTACAGTAACAGTATATTACATACAGTAACATGTCTACTATTAATAAGTAACATGTTATATTACAGCTACAGTAACATGTCCACTATTACAGCTACAGTAACATGTTACTATTACAGCTACAGTAACATGTTACTATTACAGCTACAGTAACATGTATATATTACAGCTACAGTAACATGTCTACTATTACAGCTACAGTAACATGTTACTATTACAGCTACAGTAACATGTCTACTATTACAGCTACAGTAACAGTACTATTACAGCTACAGTAACAGAAAGACAGAACAATTAAGCCACAGTAACATGTCTACTATTACAGCTACAGTAACATGTCTACTATTAAGCTACAGTAACATGTCTACTATTACAGCTACAGTAACACGTTACTATTACAGCTACAGTAACATGTTACTATTACAGCCACAGTAACAGTTACTATTACAGCTACAGTAAATGTTACTATTACAGCTACAGTAACATGTCTACTATTACAGCTACAGTAACATGTTACATTACAGCTACAGTAACATGTAATTACAGCTACAGTAACATGTCTACTATTACAGCTACAGTAACATGTCTACTATTACAGCCACAGTAACATGTCTACTATTACAGCTACAGTAACATGTCTACTATTACAGCTACAGTAACATGTTACTATTACAGCTACAGTAACATGTCTACTATTACAGCTACAGTAACAGATATTACAGCCACAAACATGACTATAAGTACAGTAAATTACTATTACAGCTACAGTAACATGTCTACTACTACAGCTACAGTAACAGTACTACTACAGCTACAGTAACAGTACATACAGTACAGTAAACTACTATTACAGTACAGTAACATGTCTACTATTACAGCTACAGTAACATGTCTACTATTACAGCTACAGTAACATGTTACTATTACAGCTACAGTAAATGTTACTATTACAGCTACAGTAACATGTTACTATTACAGCTACAGTAACATGTTACTATTACAGCTACAGTAACATGTATATTACAGCTACAGTAACAGTTACTATTACAGCTACAGTAACATGTCACTATTACAGTAAGTAACATGTATAATATTACAGCTACAGTAACATGTTATAACAGCACAGTAACAGAAAAAGAACATTACACTAAGTACAGTAAAATAGTCTACTATTACAGCTACAGTAACATGTAATTACAGCTACAGTAAAGTACTATTAAGTACAAACAGTTACTATAAGTACAGTAAAGTTACTATTAAGCTACAGTAACATGTTACTATTACAGCTACAGTAACATTTATATTACAGCTACAGTAACAGTCTACATACAGTACAGTAAATTCTATTACAGCCACAGTAACATGTTATATTACAGCTACAGTAACAGTTACTATTACAGCTACAGTAACATGTCTACTATTACAGCTACAGTAAATGTACATTACAGCTACAGTAAATGTCTACTATTACAGCTACAGTAATACGTTACTATTACAGCTACAGTAACATGTCACTATTACAGCTACAGTAATAGTTATATTACAGCTACAGTAAATGTCACATTAAGCTACAGTAAATGTTACTATTACAGCTACAGTAATATGTAATTACAGCTACAGTAACATGTCTACTATTACAGCTACAGTAACATCTACTATTACAACAGTAACAGTTATATTAAGCAAGTAAAGTCTAATACAGCTACAGTAACATGTACATAAGCTAAGTAAATGTTACTATTACAGTAAGTAAATGTCTATATTACAGCTACAGTAACATGTTATATTACAGCTACAGTAACATGTCTACTATTACAGCTACAGTAACATGTCTACTATTACAGTACAGTAACATGTCTACTATTACAGCTACAGTAACATGTACATTACAGCTACAGTAACATGTCTACTATTACAGCTAAGTAACATGTTACTATTACAGCTACAGTAAAGTTACTATTACAGCTACAGAACATGTTACATTACAGTACAGTAACAGTAATTACAGCTACAGTAAAGACTATTACAGCTACAGTAACATGTCTATATTACAGCTACAGTAATATGTTACTATTACAGCTACAGAACATGTCTACTATTACAGCTACAGTAACAGTTACATTACAGCAGTAACATGTTACTATTACAGCTACAGTAACATGTTAAAAGCTACAGTAACAGTTACTATTACAGCTACAGTAACATGTTACTATTACAGCTACAGTAACAGTTACTATTACAGCTACAGTAACATTACTATTACAGCCACAGTAACATGTTACTATTACAGCTACAGTAACATGTCAATTAAGCTACAGTAACAGTATATTACAGCTACAGTAACATGTTAATATTACAGCTACAGTAACAGTATATTACAGCTACAGTAACATGAATAAGCCAAGTAACAGTACTATTACACTACAGTAACACGTTATATTACAGCTACAGTAACATGTTACTATACATACAGTAACATGTTATATTAATACAGTAACATGTCTAATTACAGCTACAGTAACATGTTAATATTACAGCTACAGTAACATGTCTACTATTACAGCTACAGTAACATGTTACTATTACAGCTACAGTAACATGTTATATTACAGCTACAGTAACATGTCCACTATTACAGCTACAGTAACATGTACTATTAAGCTACAGTAACATGTCTACTATTACAGCTACAGTAACATGTCTACTATACAGTACAGTAACAGTCTACTATTACAGCTAAGCAGTAACATGTCTACTATTAAGTACAGTAACATGTTACTATTACAGCTACAGTAACATGTACTATTAATACAGTAACATGTATATTACAGCTACAGTAACATGTACTATTACAGCTACAGTAAAGCAATACAGCTACAGTAACATGTCTATATTACAGCTACAGTAACATGTTACTATTACAGCTACAGTAACATGTCTACTATTACAGCTACAGTAAATGTTACTATTACAGCTACAGTAACATGTCTACTATTACAGCACAGTAACATGTTACATTACAGCTACAGTAACATGAATACAGCTACAGTAACATGTCTACTATTACAGCCACAGTAACATGTCTACTATTACAGCTACATAACATGTATACTATTACAGCTACAGTAACATGTCTAATTACAGCTACAGTAACATGTTATATTATAGCTACAGTAACATGTCTACTATTACAGTACAGTAACATGTTACTATTACAGCTACAGTAACATGTTACTATTACAGCTACAGTAACATGTATACTATTACAGCTACAGTAAATGTTAATATTACAGCTACAGTAAATGTTATATTACACTACAGTAACATGTACTACTACAGTAAGTAACATGTCTACTATTACAGCTACAGTAACATGTTATATTACAGTACAGTAAATGTTACTATTACAGCCACAGTAACATGTCTACTACTACAGCTACAGTAACATGTCTACTATTACAGCTACAGTAACATGTTACTATTACAGCTACAGTAACATGTCCACTATTACAGCTACAGTAACATGTCTACTATTACAGCTACAGTAACATGTCTACTATTACAGCACAGTAACATGTCTACTATTACAGCTACAGTAACATGTCTACTATTAAGCTACAGTAAATGTTACATTAAGTACAGTAACATGTCTACTATTACAGCTACAGTAACATGTTACTATACAGTACAGTAAATGTATATTACAGCTAAGTAAATGTTACTATACAGCTACAGTAAATTTACTATTACAGCTACAGTAACATGCTACATTAAGCTACAGTAACATGTCTACTATTACAGCTACAGTAACATGTTACTATTACAGCTACAGTAACATGTCTACTATTACAGCTACAGTAACATGTCTACTATTACAGCTACAGTAACATGTTACTATTACAGCTACAGTAACATGTTACTATTACAGCCTACAGTAACATGTCTACTATTACAGCTACAGTAACATGTCTACTATTACAGCTACAGTAACATGTCTACTATTACAGCTACAGTAACATGTAATTACAGCTACAGTAACATGTCACTATAAGTACAGAACAGTTATATTACAGTACAGTAACATGTCTACTATTACAGCTACAGTAACATGTTATATTACAGCTACAGTAACATGTCTACTATTAAGCTACAGTAACATTTATATACAGCTACAGTAACATGTCTACTATTACAGCTTACAGTAACATGTTACTATTACAGCTACAGTAAATGTATATTACAGCTACAGTAACATGTTAATAAGCTACAGTAACATGTTACTATTACAGCTACAGTAACATGTTACTATTACAGTACAGTAACATGTTACTATTACATACAGTAACATGTCTACTATTACAGTACAGAACATGCTACTATTACAGTACAGTAACATGTCTACTATTACAGCTACAGTAACATGTACATACATACAGTAACATGTTATATTAAGCCACAGTAACATGTTACTATTACAGCTACAGTAAATGTCTACTATTACAGCTACAGTAACATGTACATTACAGCCACAGTAACAGTCTACTATACAGCTACAGTAAATGTTACTATTAAGCTACAGTAACATGTCTACTATTACAGCACAGTAACATGTTAATTACAGCTACAGTAACATGTCCATATTACAGCTACAGTAAATGTCACTATTACAGCTACAGTAACAGTCTACTATTACAGCCACAGTAAATGTTACTATTACAGCTACAGTAACATGTACTATTACAGTACAGTAACATGTCACTATTACAGCTACAGTAACATGTTACTATTACACTAAGTAAATGTTATATTACAGCTACAGTAACAGTTACTATACACTACAGTAAAACATACAGTACAGTAACATGTCTACTATTACAGTAGTAACATGTTAATATTACAGCTACAGTAACATGTCTACTATTACAGCTACAGTAACATGTTACTATTACAGCTACAGTAACATGTCTACTATTACAGCTACAGTAACATGTCTACTATTACAGCTACAGTAACACGTCTACTATTACAGCTACAGTAACATGTTACTATTACAGCTACAGTAACATGTCTACTATTACAGCTACAGTAACATGTCTACTATTACAGCCACAGTAAATGTATATTACATACAGTAACATGTTACTATTACAGCTACAGTAACATGTCTACTATTACAGCTACAGTAACATGTTACTATACAGCTACAGTAACATGTCTATATTACAGCTACAGTAACATGTACATTAAGCTACAGTAACATGTAAATTACAGCCACAGTAACATGTCTACTATTACAGCTACAGTAACATGTCTACTATTAAGCTACAGTAAAGTTACTATTAAGCACAGTAACATGTTACTATTACAGCACAGTAAAGTATATTACAGCTACAGTAACATGTCTAATTAAGCTACAGTTACTATTACAGCTACAGAAAAGCACTATTACAGCTACAGTAACATGTCTACTATTACAGCTACAGTAACATGTACTATTACAGCTACAGTAACAGTCATATTACAGCTACAGTAACATGTCCACTATTACAGTACAGTAACATGTTACTATTACAGTACAGTAACAGTTACTATTAACAAGTAAATTAAATTACAGTACAGTAACATGTCCACATTACAGCTACAGTAACAGTATATTACAGTACAGTAACATGTCTACTATTACAGCTACAGTAACATGTCTACTATTACAGCTACAGTAACATGTTACTATTACAGTACAGTAACATGTACTATTACAGCTACAGTAACATGTCTACTATTACAGCTACAGTAACATGTCTACTATTACAGCTACAGTAACATGTCACTATTACAGCTACAGAACATGTTACTATTACAGCTACAGTAACATGTATACTATTACAGCTACAGTAAATGTCTACTATACAGCTACAGTAACATGTTATAAAGTACAGTAACATGTCTACTAAGTACAGTAACATGTACTATTAAGTACAGTAACATGTCTACTATTACAGCTACAGTAACATGTCTACTATTACAGCCACAGTAACATGTCACTATACAGACAGTAACATGTCAATATTACAGCTACAGTAACATGTCTACTATTACAGCTACAGTAACATGTTACTATTAAGCTACAGTAACATGTCTACTATTACAGCCACAGTAACATGTTACTATTAAGCTACAGTAACATGTAATTACAGCTACAGTACAGTCACTATTAAGCTACAGTAAAGTTATATACAGCTACAGTAACATGTTACTATTACAGCTACAGTAACATGTCTACTATTACAGCTACAGTAACATGTCTACTATTACAGCTACAGTAACATGTCTACTATTACAGCTACAGTAACATGTCTACTATTACAGCTACAGTAACATGTTACTATTACAGCTACAGTAACATGTCTAATATTACAGCTACAGTAACATGTACTATTACAGCTACAGTAACATGTCTATATTACAGCTACAGTAACATGTCTACTACTACAGCTACAGTAACATGTCTACTATTAAGCACAGTAATACGTCTACATTACAGTACAGTAAATGTCTACTATTACAGCTACAGTAACATGTTACATTACAGTACAGGTAACATGTACTATACAGCTACAGTAACATGTCTACTATTACAGCTACAGTAACATGTCTACTATTACAGTACAGTAACATGTTACATTACAGCTACAGTAACATGTCTACTATTACAGCTACAGTAAACGTTACTATTACAGCTACAGTAAATGTTATATTACAGACAAACACGTCACTATTACAGCTACAGTAACATGTCTACTACTACAGCTACAGTAACATGTCTACTATACAGCTACAGTAACATGTCTACTATTACAGCTACAGTAACAGTAAATACAGCACAAAAGTACTATTAAGCTACAGTAAATGTAATTAATACAGTAACAGTTAATTACAGTACAGTAACAGAATTACAGCTACAGTAACAGTATATATTACAGCTACAGTAAATGTCTACTATTACAGTACAGTAACATGTACTATTAAGCTACAGTAACATGTCTACTATTAAGCACAGTAACAGTTACTATTACAGCTACAGTAACATGTCTACTATTACAGCTACAGTAACATGTTACTATTACAGCTACAGTAACATGTCACTATTACAGCTACAGTAACATGTCTACTATTACAGCTACAGTAACATGTCTACTATTACAGCTACAGTAACATGTATACTATTACAGCTACAGTAACATGTCTACTATTACAGCTACAGTAACATGTTATATTAAGTACAGTAAATGTTACTATTACAGCTACAGTAACATGTCTAATATTAAGCTACAGTAACATGTCTACTATTACAGCTACAGTAACATGTCTACTATTACAGCTACAGTAACATGTCTACTATTACAGCTACAGTAACATGCTACTATTACAGCTACAGTAACATGTCTAATATTACAGCTACAGTAACATGTTACATTACAGCTACAGAACATGTACTATTACAGCTACAGTAAAGTCATATTACAGCTACAGTAACATGTCTACTATTACAGCTACAGTAACATGTCTACTATTACAGCTACAGTAACATGTTACTATTACAGCTACAGTAACATGTCTACTATTACAGCTACAGTAACATGTATATAAGTACAGTAAATGTTAATATTACAGCCACAGTAACATGTTACTATTACAGCTACAGTAACATGTCTACTATTACAGCTACAGTAACATGTCTACTATTACAGCTACAGTAACATGTTAAATTACAGCTACAGTAACATGTCTAATATTACAGTACAGTAACATGTTAATAAGTACAAAATGTAATAAGCTACAGTAACATGTATATTAAGCTACAGTAACATGTTACTATTACAGCTACAGTAACATGTCTACTATTACAGTACAGTAACATGTAATATTAATACAGTAAATGTTACTATTAAGTACAGTAACATGTTACTATTACAGCTACAGTAACATGTCTACTATTACAGCTACAGTAACATGTATACTATTACAGCTACAGTAACATGTTACTATTACAGCTACAGTAACATGTATACTATTAAGCTACAGTAACATGTCTACTATTACAGCTACAGTAACATGAATTACACTACAGTAACATGTAATTACAGCTACAGTAACATGTCTACTATTACAGCTACAGTAACATGTCTATATTACAGCTACAGTAACATGTACTATTACAGCTACAGTAACATGTTACTATTACAGCTACAGTAACATGTTACTATTACAGCTACAGTAACATGTACATTACAGCTACAGTAACATGTCTACTATTACAGCTACAGTAACATGTTACTATTACAGCTACAGTAACAGTTAATAATACAGTAACATGTTAATATTAAGCTCAGAACATGTCTACTATTACAGCTACAGTAACATGTCTACTATTACAGCTACAGTAACATGTCTAATATTACAGCTACAGTAACATGTCTACTATTACAGCTACAGTAACATGTCTACTATTAAGCTACAGTAACATGTCTACTATTACAGCTACAGTAACACGTCTACTATTACAGCTACAGTAACATGTCTACTATTAAGCTACAGTAACATGTCTACTATTACAGCTACAGTAACAGTTACTATTACAGCTACAGTAACATGTCTACTATTACAGCTACAGTAACATGTCTACTATTACAGCTACAGTAACATGTCTACTATTACAGCTACAGTAACATGTTACATTAAGCTACAGTAACATGTTACTATTACAGCTACAGTAACATGTCACTATTACAGCTACAGTAACATGTCTACTATACAGCTACAGTAACATGTTACTATAAGCTACAGTAACATGTCTACTATACAGCTACAGTAACATGTTAATATTACAGCTACAGTAACATGTATTACTATTACAGCTACAGTAACATGTACATTACAACAGTAACAGTTACTATTAAGCTACAGTAACATGTTACTATTACAGACAGTAAAGTCTACTAACAGCTACAGTAACATGACATTACAGCTACAGTAACAGTCACTATTAAGCTACAGTAACATGTCTAATATTACAGCTACAGTAACATGTTATATTACAGCTACAGTAACATGTTACTATTACAGCTACAGTAAAGTAATTAAGCTACAGTAACATGTTACTATTACAGCACAGTAAATGTTACTATTACAGCTACAGTAACATGTCTAATTAACTACAGTAACATGTCTACTATACAGCTACAGTAACATGTCACTATACAGCTACAGTAACATGTCTAATATTACACTACAGTAATACGCACTATTACAGCTACAGTAACATGTTACTATTACAGCTACAGTAAATGTCTACTATTACAGCTACAGTAACATGTTACTATTACAACAGTAAAGTACTATTAAGCTACAGTAACATGTACATTACAGCTACAGTAACATGTACATTACAGCTACAGTAACATGTCTACTATACAGCTACAGTAACATGTCTACTAACAGCTACAGAACATGTCCACTATTACAGCTACAGTAACATGTTACTATTACAGCTACAGTAACATGTCTATATACAGCTACAGTAACATGTCTACTATTAAGCTACAGTAACATGTCTACTATTACAGCTACAGTAAATGTCTACTATTAAGTACAGTAACATGTTATATAAGTACAGTAACATGTCTACTATTACAGCTACAGTAACATGTTACTATTACAGCTACAGTAACATGTCTATATTACAGCTACAGTAACATGTCTACATACAGCTACAGTAACATGTAATTACAGCTACAGTAACATGTTACTATTACAGCTACAGTAACACGTTACTATTACAGCTACAGTAACATGTTACATTACAGTACAGTAAATAATTACAGCCACAGTAACAGTACTATTACAGCTACAGTAACATGTACTATTACAGCTACAGTAACACGTCTACTATTACAGCTACAGTAACATGTAATATTACAGCTACAGAAATGTTACTATTACAGCTACAGTAACATGTCTACTATTACAGCTACAAGTAACATGTTACTATTAAGTACAGTAACATGTTACTATTACAGCTACAGTAACATGTCACATTACAGCTACAGTAACATGTCTACTATTACAGCTACAGTAACATGTCTACTATTACAGCTACAGTAACAGTCTACTATTACAGCTACAGTAACATGTTACATTAAGCTAAGTAACATGTTACTATTACAGCTACAGTAACATGCTCTACTATTACAGCTACAGTAAAGTCACTATAATACAGTAACATGTTATATTAAGTACAGTAAATGTATATTACATACAGTAACATGTTAACAGCTAAGTAACAGTTATATACATACAGTAAATGTTACTATTACAGCTACAGTAACATGTTACTATTACAGCTACAGTAACATGTTATATTACAGCTACAGTAACATGTTACTATTACAGCTACAGTAAATGTCTACATTACAGCTACAGTAAATGTTACTATTACAGCTACATAACATGTTACTATAAGTACAGTAACATGTCTACTATTACAGCTACAGTAACATGTTACTATTACAGCTAAGTAACATGTCTACATTACAGCTACAGTAACATGTCTACTATTACAGCCACAGTAACATGTAATTACACTACAGTAACAGTACATTAAGCTACAGTAACATGTCTACATTACAGCTACAGTAACATGTTACTATTACAGCTACAGTAACATGTCTAATATTACAGCTACAGTAACATGTCTATATTACAGCCACAGTAACATGTCTACTATTACAGCTACAGTAACATGTCTACTTTACAGCTAAGTAACAGTCTAACTATTACAGCTACAGTAACATGTCACTATTACAGCTACAGTAACATGTTACATTACAGCTACAGTAACATGTCTACTATTACAGCTACAGTAACATGTCTACTATTACAGCTACAGTAACATGTCTACTATTACAGCTACAGTAACATGTCTAATATTACAGCTACAGTAACATGTCTACTATTACAGCTACAGTAACATGTCTACTATTACAGCTACAGTAACATGTCTACTATTACAGCTACAGTAACATGTCTACTATTACAGCTACAGTAACATGTCTACTATTACAGCTACAGTAACATGTCTACTATTACAGCTACAGTAACATGTCTACTATTACAGCTAAAGTAACATGTCTACTATTACAGCTACAGTAACATGTCTACTATTACAGCTACAGTAACATGTCTACATTACAGCTACAGTAACATGTCTACTATTACAGCTACAGTAACATGTCTACTATTACAGCTACAGTAACATGTCTACTATTACAGCTACAGTAACATGTCTATATTACAGCTACAGTAACATGTCTACTATTACAGCTACAGTAACATGTCTACTATTACAGCTACAGTAACATGTCTACTATTACAGCTACAGTAACATGTCTACTATTACAGCTACAGTAACATGTCTACTATTACAGCTACAGTAACATGTCTACATACAGCTACAGTAACAGTCTATATTACAGCTACAGTAACATTCTACTATTACAGCTACAGTAACATGTCTACTATTACAGCTACAGTAACATGTCTACTATTACAGCTACAGTAACATGTCTACTATTACAGCTACAGTAACATGTCTACTATTACAGCTACAGTAACATGTCTACTATTACAGCTACAGTAACATGTCTACTATTACAGCTACAGTAACATGTCTACTATTACAGCTACAGTAACATGTCTACTATTACAGCTACAGTAACATGTCTACTATTACAGCTACAGTAACATGTCTATATTACAGCTACAGTAACATGTCTACTATTACAGCTACAGTAACATGTCTACTATTACAGCTACAGTAACATGTCTACTATTACAGCTACAGTAACATGTCTACTATTACAGCTACAGTAACATGTCTTACTATTACAGCTACAGTAACATGTCTACTATTACAGCTACAGTAACATGGTCTACTATTACAGCTACAGTAACATGTCTACTATTACAGCTACAGTAACATGTCTACTATTACAGCTACAGTAACATGTCTACTATTACAGCTACAGTAACATGTCTACTATTACAGCTACAGTAACATGTCTACTATTACAGCTACAGTAACATGTCTACACTACAGCTACAGTAACATGTCTATTATTACAGCTACAGTAACATGTCTACTATTACAGCTACAGTAACATGTCTACTATTACAGCTACAGTAACATGTCTACTATTACAGCTACAGTAACATGTCTACTATTACAGCTACAGTAACATGTCTACTATTACAGCTACAGTAACATGTCTACTATTACAGCTACAGTAACATGTCTACTATTACAGCTACAGTAACATGTCTACTATTACAGCTACAGTAACATGTCTACTATTACAGCTACAGTAACATGTCTACTATTACAGCTACAGTAACATGTCTACTATTACAGCTACAGTAACATGTCTACTATTACAGCTACAGTAACATGTCTACTATTACAGCTACAGTAACATGTCTACTATTACAGCTACAGTAACATGTCTACTATTACAGCTACAGTAACATGTCTACTATTACAGCTACAGTAACATGTCTACTATTACAGCTACAGTAACATGTCTACTATTACTGCTACAGTAACATGTCTACTATTACAGCTACAGTAACATGTCTACTATTACAGCTACAGTAACATGTCTACTATTACAGCTACAGTAAAAATGTCTACTATTACAGCTACAGTAACATGTCTACTACTACAGCTACAGTAACATGTCTACTATTACAGCTACAGTAACATGTCTACTATTACAGCTACAGTAACATGTCTATATTACAGCTACAGTAACATGTCTACTATTACAGCTACAGTAACATGTCTACTATTACAGCTACAGTAACATGTCTACTATTACAGCTACAGTAACATGTCTACTATTACAGCTACAGTAACATGTCTACTATTACAGCTACAGTAATATGTCTACTATTACAGCTACAGTAACATGTCTACTATTACAGCTACAGTAACATGTCTACTATTACAGCTACAGTAACATGTCTACTATTACAGCTACAGTAACATGTCTACTACTACAGCTACAGTAACATGTCTACTATTACAGCTACAGTAACATGTCTACTATTACAGCTACAGTAACATGTCTACTATTACAGCTACAGTAACATGTCTACTATTACAGCTACAGTAACATGTCTACTATTACAGCTACAGTAACATGTCTACTATTACAGCTACAGTAACATGTCTAATATTACAGCTACAGTAACATGTCTACTATTACAGCTCAGTAACATGTCTAATATTACAGCTACAGTAACATGTCTACTATTACAGTACAGTAACATGTCTACTATTACAGCTACAGTAACATGTCTACTATTACAGCTACAGTAACATGTCTACTATTACAGCTACAGTAACATGTCTACTATTACAGCTACAGTAACATGTCTACTATTACAGCTACAGTAACATGTCTACTATTACAGCTACAGTAACATGTTAATTACAGCTACAGTAACATGTCTACTTTACAGCTACAGTAACATGTCTACTATTACAGCTACAGTAACATGTCTACTATTACAGCTACAGTAACATGTCTACTATTACAGCTACAGTAACATGTCTACTATTACAGCTACAGTAACATGTCTACTATTACAGCTACAGTAACATGTCTACTATTACAGCTACAGTAACATGTCTACTATTACAGCTACAGTAACATGTCTACTATTACAGCTACAGTAACATGTCTACTATTACAGCTACAGTAACATGTCTACTATTACAGCTACAGTAACATGTCTACTATTACAGCTACAGTAACATGTCTACTATTACAGCTACAGTAACATGTCTACTATTACAGCTACAGTAACATGTCTACTATTACAGCTACAGTAACATGTCTACTATTACAGCTACAGTAACATGTCTACTATTACAGCTACAGTAACATGTCTACTATTACAGCTACAGTAACATGTCTACTATTACAGCTACAGTAACATGTCTAATATTACAGCTACAGTAACATGTCTACTATTACAGCTACAGTAACATGTCTACTATTACAGCTACAGTAACATGTCTACTATTACAGCTACAGTAACATGTCTACTATTACAGCTACAGTAACATGTCTACTATTACAGCTACAGTAACATGTCTACTATTACAGCTACAGTAACATGTCTACTATTACAGCTACAGTAACATGTCTACTATTACAGCTACAGTAACATGTCTACTATTACAGCTACAGTAACATGTCTACTATTACAGCTACAGTAACATGTCTACTATTACAGCTACAGTAACATGTTACTATTACAGCTACAGTAACATGTCTACTATTACAGCTACAGTAACATGTCTACTATTACAGCTACAGTAACATGTCTACTATTACAGCTACAGTAACATGTCTACTATTACAGCTACAGTAACATGTCTACTATTACAGCTACAGTAACATGTCTACTATTACAGCTACAGTAACATGTCTACTATTACAGCTACAGTAACATGTCTACTATTACAGCTACAGTAACATGTCTACTATTACAGCTACAGTAACATGTCTACTATTACAGCTACAGTAACATGTCTACTATTACAGCTACAGTAACATGTCTACTATTACAGCTACAGTAACATGTCTACTATTACAGCTACAGTAACATGTCTACTATTACAGCTACAGTAACATGTCTACTATTACAGCTACAGTAACATGTCTACTATTACAGCTACAGTAACATGTCTACTATTACACTACAGTAACATGTCTAATATTACAGCTACAGTAACATGTCTACTATTACAGCTACAGTAACATGTCTACTATTACAGCTACAGTAACATGTCTACTATTACAGCTACAGTAACATGTCTACTATTACAGCTACAGTAACATGTCTAATATTACAGCTACAGTAACATGTCTACTATTACAGCTACAGTAACATGTCTAATACTACAGCTACAGTAACATGTCTACTATTACAGCTACAGTAACATGTCTACTATTACAGCTACAGTAACATGTCTACTATTACAGCTACAGTAACATGTCTACTATTACAGCTACAGTAACATGTCTACTATTACAGCTACAGTAACATGTCTACTATTACAGCCACAGTAACATGTCTACTATTACAGCTACAGTAACATGTCTACTATTACAGCTACAGTAACATGTCTACTATTACAGCTACAGTAACATGTCTACTATTACAGCTACAGTAACATGTCTACTATTACAGCTACAGTAACATGTCTACTATTACAGCTACAGTAACATGTCTACTATTACAGCTACAGTAACATGTCTACTATTACAGCTACAGTAACATGTCTACTATTACAGCTACAGTAACATGTCTAATATTACAGCTACAGTAACATGTCTACTATTACAGCTACAGTAACATGTCTACTATTACAGCTACAGTAACATGTCTACTATTACAGCTACAGTAACATGTCTACTATTACAGCTACAGTAACATGTCTACTATTACAGCTACAGTAACATGTCTACTATTACAGCTACAGTAACATGTCTACTATTACAGCTACAGTAACATGTCTACTATTACAGCTACAGTAACATGTCTACTATTACAGCTACAGTAACATGTCTACTATTACAGCTACAGTAACATGTCTACTATTACAGCTACAGTAACACGTCTACTATTACAGCTACAGTAACATGTCTACTATTACAGCTACAGTAACATGTCTACTATTACAGCTACAGTAACATGTCTACTATTACAGCTACAGTAACATGTCTACTATTACAGCTACAGTAACATGTCTACTATTACAGCTACAGTAACATGTCTAATATTACAGCTACAGTAACATGTCTACTATTACAGCTACAGTAACATGTCTACTATTACAGCTACAGTAACATGTCTACTATTACAGCTACAGTAACATGTCTACTATTACAGCTACAGTAACATGTCTACTATTACAGCTACAGTAACATGTCTACTATTACAGCTACAGTAACATGTCTACTATTACAGCTACAGTAACATGTCTACTATTACAGCTACAGTAACATGTCTACTATTACAGCTACAGTAACATGTCTACTATTACAGCTACAGTAACATGTCTACTATTACAGCTACAGTAACATGTCTACTATTACAGCTACAGTAACATGTCTACTATTACAGCTACAGTAACATGTCTACTATTACAGCTACAGTAACATGTCTACTATTACAGCTACAGTAACATGTCTACTATTACAGCTACAGTAACATGTCTACTATTACAGCTACAGTAACATGTCTACTATTACAGCTACAGTAACATGTCTACTATTACAGCTACAGTAACATGTCTACTATTACAGCTACAGTAACATGTCTACTATTACAGCTACAGTAACATGTCTACTATTACAGCTACAGTAACATGTCTACTATTACAGCTACAGTAACATGTCACTATTACAGCTACAGTAACATGTCTACTATTACAGCTACAGTAACATGTCTACTATTACAGCTACAGTAACATGTCTACTATTACAGCTACAGTAATATGTCTACTATTACAGCTACAGTAACATGTCTACTATTACAGCTACAGTAACATGTCTACTATTACAGCTACAGTAACATGTCTACTATTACAGCTACAGTAACATGTCTACTATTACAGCTACAGTAACATGTCTACTATTACAGCTACAGTAACATGTCTACTATTACAGCTACAGTAACATGTCTACTATTACAGCTACAGTAACATGTCTACTATTACAGCTACAGTAACATGTCTACTATTACAGCTACAGTAACATGTCTACTATTACAGCTACAGTAACATGTCTACTATTACAGCTACAGTAACATGTCTACTATTACAGCTACAGTAACATGTCTACTATTACAGCTACAGTAACATGTCTACTATTACAGCTACAGTAACATGTCTACTATTACAGCTACAGTAACATGTCTACTATTACAGCTACAGTAACATGTCTACTATTACAGCTACAGTAACATGTCTACTATTACAGCTACAGTAACATGTCTACTATTACAGCTACAGTAACATGTCTACTATTACAGCTACAGTAACATGTCTACTATTACAGCTACAGTAACATGTCTACTATTACAGCTACAGTAACATGTCTACTATTACAGCTACAGTAACATGTCTACTATTACAGCTACAGTAACATGTCTACTATTACAGCTACAGTAACATGTCTACTATTACAGCTACAGTAACATGTCTACTATTACAGCTACAGTAACATGTCTACTATTACAGCTACAGTAACATGTCTACTATTACAGCTACAGTAACATGTCTACTATTACAGCTACAGTAACATGTCTACTATTACAGCTACAGTAACATGTCTACTATTACAGCTACAGTAACATGTCTACTATTACAGCTACAGTAACATGTCTACTATTACAGCTACAGTAACATGTCTACTATTACAGCTACAGTAACATGTCTACTATTACAGCTACAGTAACATGTCTACTATTACAGCTACAGTAACATGTCTACTATTACAGCTACAGTAACATGTCTACTATTACAGCTACAGTAACATGTCTACTATTACAGCTACAGTAACATGTCTACTATTACAGCTACAGTAACATGTCTACTATTACAGCTACAGTAACATGTCTACTATTACAGCTACAGTAACATGTCTACTATTACAGCTACAGTAACATGTCTACTATTACAGCTACAGTAACATGTCTACTATTACAGCTACAGTAACATGTCTACTATTACAGCTACAGTAACATGTCTACTATTACAGCTACAGTAACATGTCTACTATTACAGCTACAGTAACATGTCTACTATTACAGCTACAGTAACATGTCTACTATTACAGCTACAGTAACATGTCTACTATTACAGCTACAGTAACATGTCTACTATTACAGCTACAGTAACATGTCTACTATTACAGCTACAGTAACATGTCTACTATTACAGCTACAGTAACATGTCTACTACTACAGCTACAGTAACATGTCTACTATTACAGCTACAGTAACATGTCTACTATTACAGCTACAGTAACATGTCTACTATTACAGCTACAGTAACATGTCTACTATTACAGCTACAGTAACATGTCTACTATTACAGCTACAGTAACATGTCTACTATTACAGCTACAGTAACATGTCTACTATTACAGCTACAGTAACATGTCTACTATTACAGCTACAGTAACATGTCTACTATTACAGCTACAGTAACATGTCTACTATTACAGCTACAGTAACATGTCTACTATTACAGCTACAGTAACATGTCTACTATTACAGCTACAGTAACATGTCTACTATTACAGCTACAGTAACATGTCTACTATTACAGCTACAGTAACATGTCTACTATTACAGCTACAGTAACATGTCTACTATTACAGCTACAGTAACATGTCTACTATTACAGCTACAGTAACATGTCTACTATTACAGCTACAGTAACATGTCTACTATTACAGCTACAGTAACATGTCTACTATTACAGCTACAGTAACATGTCTACTATTACAGCTACAGTAACATGTCTACTATTACAGCTACAGTAACATGTCTACTATTACAGCTACAGTAACATGTCTACTATTACAGCTACAGTAACATGTCTACTATTACAGCTACAGTAACATGTCTACTATTACAGCTACAGTAACATGTCTACTATTACAGCTACAGTAACATGTCTACTATTACAGCTACAGTAACATGTCTACTACTACAGCTACAGTAACATGTCTACTATTACAGCTACAGTAACATGTCTACTATTACAGCTACAGTAACATGTCTACTATTACAGCTACAGTAACATGTCTACTATTACAGCTACAGTAACATGTCTACTATTACAGCTACAGTAACATGTCTACTATTACAGCTACAGTAACATGTCTACTATTACAGCTACAGTAACATGTCTACTATTACAGCTACAGTAACATGTCTACTATTACAGCTACAGTAACATGTCTACTATTACAGCTACAGTAACATGTCTACTATTACAGCTACAGTAACATGTCTACTATTACAGCTACAGTAACATGTCTACTATTACAGCTACAGTAACATGTCTACTATTACAGCTACAGTAACATGTCTACTATTACAGCTACAGTAACATGTCTACTATTACAGCTACAGTAACATGTCTACTATTACAGCTACAGTAACATGTCTACTATTACAGCTACAGTAACATGTCTACTATTACAGCTACAGTAACATGTCTACTATTACAGCTACAGTAACATGTCTACTATTACAGCTACAGTAACATGTCTACTATTACAGCTACAGTAACATGTCTACTATTACAGCTACAGTAACATGTCTACTATTACAGCTACAGTAACATGTCTAATATTACAGCTACAGTAACATGTCTACTATTACAGCTACAGTAACATGTCTACTATTACAGCTACAGTAACATGTCTACTATTACAGCTACAGTAACATGTCTACTATTACAGCTACAGTAACATGTCTACTATTACAGCTACAGTAACATGTCTACTATTACAGCTACAGTAACATGTCTACTATTACAGCTACAGTAACATGTCTACTATTACAGCTACAGTAACATGTCTACTATTACAGCTACAGTAACATGTCTAATATTACAGCTACAGTAACATGTCTACTATTACAGCTACAGTAACATGTCTACTATTACAGCTACAGTAACATGTCTACTATTACAGCTACAGTAACATGTCTACTATTACAGCTACAGTAACATGTCTACTATTACAGCTACAGTAACATGTCTACTATTACAGCTACAGTAACATGTCTACTATTACAGCTACAGTAACATGTCTAATATTACAGCTACAGTAACATGTCTACTATTACAGCTACAGTAACATGTCTACTATTACAGCTACAGTAACATGTCTACTATTACAGCTACAGTAACATGTCTACTATTACAGCTACAGTAACATGTCTACTATTACAGCTACAGTAACATGTCTACTATTACAGCTACAGTAACATGTCTACTATTACAGCTACAGTAACATGTCTACTATTACAGCTACAGTAACATGTCTACTATTACAGCTACAGTAACATGTCTACTATTACAGCTACAGTAACATGTCTACTATTACAGCTACAGTAACATGTCTACTATTACAGCTACAGTAACATGTCTACTATTACAGCTACAGTAACATGTCTACTATTACAGCTACAGTAACATGTCTACTATTACAGCTACAGTAACATGTCTACTATTACAGCTACAGTAACATGTCTACTATTACAGCTACAGTAACATGTCTACTATTACAGCTACAGTAACATGTCTACTATTACAGCTACAGTAACATGTCTACTATTACAGCTACAGTAACATGTCTACTATTACAGCTACAGTAACATGTCTACTATTACAGCTACAGTAACATGTCTACTATTACAGCTACAGTAACATGTCTACTATTACAGCTACAGTAACATGTCTACTATTACAGCTACAGTAACATGTCTACTATTACAGCTACAGTAACATGTCTACTACTACAGCTACAGTAACATGTCTACTATTACAGCTACAGTAACATGTCTACTATTACAGCTACAGTAACATGTCTACTATTACAGCTACAGTAACATGTCTACTATTACAGCTACAGTAACATGTCTACTATTACAGCTACAGTAACATGTCTACTATTACAGCTACAGTAACATGTCTACTATTACAGCTACAGTAACATGTCTACTATTACAGCTACAGTAACATGTCTACTATTACAGCTACAGTAACATGTCTACTATTACAGCTACAGTAACATGTCTACTATTACAGCTACAGTAACATGTCTACTATTACAGCTACAGTAACATGTCTAATATTACAGCTACAGTAACATGTCTACTATTACAGCTACAGTAACATGTCTACTATTACAGCTACAGTAACATGTCTACTATTACAGCTACAGTAACATGTCTACTATTACAGCTACAGTAACATGTCTACTATTACAGCTACAGTAACATGTCTACTATTACAGCTACAGTAACATGTCTACTATTACAGCTACAGTAACATGTCTACTATTACAGCTACAGTAACATGTCTAATATTACAGCTACAGTAACATGTCTACTATTACAGCTACAGTAACATGTCTACTATTACAGCTACAGTAACATGTCTACTATTACAGCTACAGTAACATGTCTAATATTACAGCTACAGTAACATGTCTAATACTACAGCTACAGTAACATGTCTACTACTACAGCTACAGTAACATGTCTACTATTACAGCTACAGTAACATGTCTACTATTACAGCTACAGTAACATGTCTACTATTACAGCTACAGTAACATGTCTACTATTACAGCTACAGTAACATGTCTACTATTACAGCTACAGTAACATGTCTACTATTACAGCTACAGTAACATGTCTACTATTACAGCTACAGTAACATGTCTACTATTACAGCTACAGTAACATGTCTAATACTACAGCTACAGTAACATGTCTACTATTACAGCTACAGTAACATGTCTACTATTACAGCTACAGTAACATGTCTACTATTACAGCTACAGTAACATGTCTACTATTACAGCTACAGTAACATGTCTACTATTACAGCTACAGTAACATGTCTACTATTACAGCTACAGTAACATGTCTACTATTACAGCTACAGTAACATGTCTACTATTACAGCTACAGTAACATCTACTGCCAAGCTGATATTTTCTTATTAAACATTTTTAGATTAAATACCATGTCTCCTTGCCTTAAGATATAGTGATTAAATACCATGTCTCCTTGCCTTAAGATATAGTGATTAAATACCATGTCTCCTTGCCTTAAGATATAGTGATTAAATACCATGTCTCCTTGCCTTAAGATATAGTGGTTAAATACCATGTCTCCTTGCCTTAAGATATAGTGATTAAATACCATGACTCATTGCCTTAAGATATAGTGATTAAATACCATGTCTCCTTGCCTTAAGATATAGTGGTTAAATACCATGTCTCCTTGCCTTAATATATAGTGATTAAATACCATGTCTGCTTGCCTTAAGATATAGTGATTAAATACCATGTCTCCTTGCCTTAATATATAGTGGTTAAATACCATGTGTCACGTCTACTCCCGCTCCCTCCCTCCGGCGCTCGACATCACTGGTCTACTAACAACCGGTCCTGGCAACCCATCATTAGGTACACCTGGCAACCCATCATTAGGCACACCTGGCAACCCATCATTAGGCGCACCTGGCAACCCATCATTAGGCACACCTGGCAACCCATCATTAGGTACACCTGGCAACCCATCATTAGGCACACCTGGGCAACCCATCATTAGGCACACCTGGCAACCCATCATTAGGCACACCTGGCAACCCATCATTAGGCACACCTGGCAACCCATCATTAGGCACACCTGGCAACCCATCATTAGGCACACCTGGCAACCCATCATTAGGCACACCTGGCAACCCATCATTAGGCACACCTGGCAACCCATCATTAGGCACACCTGGACTTCATCACTTCCCTTATTACCTTTAACTAGCAGTCCGTTGTCGTCCCCTGTCAGGTGTTATTATGTTATGTTCGGACGCTACTCTTCTTCCTGTAACCACTCTGTTTGTTCTTATTAAACTCACCGACTGCACCTGCTTCCTGACTCCCAGCGTCTTCGTTACACCATGTCTCCTTGCCTTAACATATAGTATTTAAATACCATGTCTCCTTGCCTTAACATATAGTATTTAAATACCATGACTCCTTGCCTTAACATATAGTATTTAAATACCATGACTCCTTGCCTTAACATATAGTATTTAAATACCATGACTCCTTGCCTTAACATATAGTATTTAAATACCATGACTCCTTGCCTTAACATATAGTATTTAAATACCATGACTCCTTGCCTTAACATATAGTATTTAAATACCATGACTCCTTGCCTTAACATATAGTATTTATATACCATGACTCCTTGCCTTAACATATAGTATTTAAATACCATGACTCCTTGCCTTAACATATAGTATTTAAATACCATGACTCCTTGCCTTAACATATAGTATTTAAATACCATGACTCCCTGCCTTAACATATAGTATTTAAATACCATGTCTCCTTGCCTTAACATATAGTATTTAAATACCATGACTCCTTGCCTTAACATATAGTATTTAAATACCATGACTCCTTGCCTTAACATATAGTATTTAAATACCATGACTCCTTGCCTTAACATATAGTATTTATATACCATGACTCCTTGCCTTAACATATAGTATTTAAATACCATGACTCCTTGCCTTAACATATAGTATTTAAATACCATGACTCCTTGCCTTAACATATAGTATTTAAATACCATGACTCCTTGCCTTAACATATAGTATTTAAATACCATGTCTCCTTGCCTTAACATACTGTATAGTGATTAAATACAATGTCTCTTTGCCTTAAGATATAGTATTTAAATACAATGGCTCCTTGCCTTAACATATAGTATTTAAATACCATGTCTACTTGCCTTAACATATAGTATTTATATACCATGACTCCTTGCCTTAACATATAGTATTTAAATACCATGACTCCTTGCCTTAACATATAGTATTTAAATACCATGACTCCTTGCCTTAACATACTGTATAGTGATTAAATACAATGTCTCTTTGCCTTAAGATATAGTGATTAAATACCATGACTCCTTGCCTTAAGATATAGTTATCAATCATTTAAGCAATCCTATAATGGAATGTCATAGGTTTACAAACGTCTTAATATGACTAAGGGGGTTGGGATGGATACAAAGAGAATATGGAGGAGGGAAAGAGAGGAGAGGACAGGGGTAGAGGAGTAGGGGTGGGGGTTAGGGGGGGTGCCATAGGTAGGCCTATATGCGTGAAAGAGATGGGGAGAGGGACTCTGGGCCTTACAAGGGCTGGGGAGAGGGACTCTGGGCCTAACAAGGGATGGGGAGAGGGACTCTGGGCCTTACAAGAGATGGGGAGAGGGACTCTGGGCCTTACAAGGGCTGGGGAGAGGGACTCTGGGCCTTACAAGGGATGGGGAGAGGGACTCTGGGCCTTACAAGGGCTGGGGAGAGGGACTCTGGGCCTTACAAGGGATGGGGAGAGGGACTCTGGGCCTTACAAGAGATGGGGAGAGGGACTCTGGGCCTTACAAGGGCTGGGGAGAGGGACTCTGGGCCTTACAAGAGATGGGGAGAGGGAGAGGGACTCTGGGCCTTACAAGAGATGGGGAGAGGGACTCTGGGCCTTACAAGAGATGGGGAGAGGGACTCTGGGCCTTACAAGGGATGGGGAGAGGGACTCTGGCCCTTACAAGAGATGGGGAGAGGGACTCTGGGCCATACAAGAGATGGGGAGAGGGACTCTGGGCCTTACAAGAGATGGGGAGAGGGACTCTGGGCCTTACAAGAGATGGGGAGAGGGACTCTGGGCCTTACAAGAGATGGGGAGAGGGACTCTGGGCCTTACAAGAGATGGGGAGAGGGACTCTGGGCCTTACAAGGGCGTGCGTTCCAAGTCGTCTTCATTGCAGCAGATCATCAAATCATCAGATCTCACAACTCCAAGGAGAAGTGGACAACGTCTGAGGAGCTACAGGGAACTGCCAAAATAATGGAAACACTTGAGTAAATTATGGATCCAAAGTATATTGAAAGCAGGTGCATCCACACGGCTGTGGTTCTTGAGTTGATTTAGCAATTAACATCCCATCATGCTTAGGGTCATGTATAAAAATGCTGGGAAAGGCCATTGTTTTGGCCATGATTTTGGCTACCACGGCTATGCCCCCATAGGATGACAATGTCCCCATCTACAGGGCATGAGTGGTCACTGAATGGTTTAATGAGCATGAAAAGATGTAAACCATATGCCCATGGCCATCTCAGTCACCAGATCTCAACCCAATTGAACACTTATGGGAGATTCTGGAGCGGCGCCTGAGACAGCGTTTTCCACCACCATCAACAAAACACCAAATTATGGAATTTCTCGTGGAAGAATGATGTCGCATCCCTCCAATAGAGTTCCAGACACTTCTAGAATCTACGCCGAGGTTCATTGAAGCTGTTCTGGCTGCTGGTGGCCCAACGCCCTATTAAGACACTTTATGTTGGTGATTCCGTTATTTTGGCAATTACCTGTACATTTATATGATAGCGCAAATCTTCTAAGACAGGGTTTCCCTAAAATCTCCTGGAGTGCCCCCAGCCACTCCACTTCTCGGATGTTTTTCAGAACGAGCAGTCAGGTGTTTTGAGTAAGAGAGAGAGAGAGAGAGGTGGTGAACTCAGTCAGGTGTTTTATTTAAAAGACAGAGAGACGTGGTGAAGTCAGTCAGGTGTTTTGTGTAAGAGAGAGATAGAGGGGTGGTGACATCAGTCAATTGTTCTATGTAAGATAGAGAGAGAGAAGGTTGGTGAAGTCAGTCAGGGTTTTCTGTAAGAGAGATCGAGAAGGGTAGTGCAGTAAGTCAGGTGTTTTGTCTAAGAGAGAGAGAAGTGGTGAAGTCAGTAAGGTGTTTTGTGTAAGAGTGAGAGAGGTGGAGAGGTTATTCAGGTGTACTGTGTAAGAGAGAGAGGGGTGGTGAGGTGTTTGATGTATTTGATACCATTCCACCTATTCCTCTACAGCCATTACCCAGAGTCCGTTCTCCCCAATTAAGGTGCCACCAACCTCCTGTGGAAGAGAGACGTGGTGAAGTCAGTCAGGTGTTTTGTGTAAGAGAGGGAGAGACGTGGTGAAGTCAGTCAGGTGTTTTGTCTAAGAGAGAGAGAGACGGATGGTGAAGTCAGTTAGGTGTTTTGTGTAAGAGAGAGAGAGGTGGTAAAGTCAGTCAGGTTTTTTGTGTGAGAGAGAGAGGTGGTAAAGTCAGTCAGGTGTTTTGTGTAAGAGAGAGAGAGAGAGGTGGTAAAGTCAGGCAGGTGTTTTGTGTGAGAGAGAGAGATGGTAAAGTCAGTCAGGTGTTTTGTGTGAGAGAGAGAGGTGGTAAAGTCAGTCAGGTGTTTTGTGTAAGAGAGAGAGAGAGAGGTGGTAAAGTCAGTCAGGTGTTTTGTGTAAGAGAGAGAGGGGTGGTGAAGTCAGTCAGGTGTTTTGTGTGAGAGAGAGATAGAGGGGTGGTAAAGTCAGTCAGGTGTTTTGTGTGTGAGAGAGAGGTGGTAAAGTCAGTCAGGTGTTTTGAGTGAGAGAGAGAGGTGGTAAAGTCAGTCAGGTGTTTTGTGTGAGAGAGAGAGGTGGTAAAGTCAGTCAGGTGTTTTGTGTGAGAGAGAAAGGTGGTAAAGTCAGTTAGGTGTTTTGTGTAAGAGAGAGAGAGAGAGGTGGTAAAGTCAGTCAGGTGTTTTGTCTAAGAGAGAGGTGGTAAAGTCAGTCAGGTGTTTTGTGTGAGAGAGAGAGGTGGTAAAGTCAGTCACGTGTTTTGTGTGAGAGAGAGAGGTGGTAAAGTCAGTCAGGTGTTTTGTGTGAGAGAGAGAGGTGGTAAAGTCAGTCAGGTGTTTTGTGTGAGAGAGAGAGAGGTTGGAAAAGTCAGTCAGGTGTTTTGTGTGAGAGAGAGAGGTGGTAAAGTCAGTCAGGTGTTTTGTGTGAGAGAGAGAGGTGGTAAAGTCAGTCAGGTGTTTTGTGTGAGAGAGAAAGGTAGTAAAGTCAGTCAGGTGTTTTGTGTAAGAGAGATACAGGGTGGTGGTGAAGTCAGTCATGTATTTTGTTTAAGAAGAGAGCAGTCTACTGAGGGGAGGACGGCTCATAATAATAGCTGGAACAGAGTTAATAGAATGGAATCAAACACCTGGAAACCATGTGTTGATGTATTTGATACCATTGCACCTATTCCTCTCCAGCCATTACCACAGGCCAGTCCTCCCCAATTAAGATGCCACCAACCTCATGTGGAAGAGAGAGGTTGTGATGTCAGTCAGGTTTTATGTGTAAGAGAGATAGGGAGGTGTGGTGAAGTCAGTCAGGTGTTCAGTGTAAGAGAGAGAGAGAGAGAGAGAGAGAGAGAGAGAGAGAGAGAGAGAGAGAGAGAGAGAGAGAGAGAGAGAGAGAGAGAGAGAGAGAGAGAGAGATAGGGGTGTTGAAGTAATTCAAGTGTTCAGTGAAAGAGAGAGAGAGGGATGAAGTCAGTCAGGTGTTTTGTGTAAGAGAGAGAGAGAGGTGGTGAAGTTAGTCAGGTGTTTTGTGTGAGAGAGAAAGGTGGTAAAGTCAGTCAGGTGTTTTGTCTAAGAGAGAGAGAGACGGGTGGTGAAGTCAGTCAGGTGTTTTGTCTAAGAGAGAGATAGGGGTGGTGAAGTCAGTCAGGTGTTTTGTGTAAGAGAGAGAGAGGTGGTAAAGTCAGTCAGGTGTTTTGTGTGTGTGAGAGAGAGAGAGAGAGGGGTGGTAAAGTCAGTCAGGTGTTTTGTATAAGAGAGAGAGAGAGAGAGAGGTGGTAAAGTCAGTCAGGTGTTTTGTCTAAGAGAGAGAGAGAGGTGGTAAAGTCAGTCAGGTGTTTTGTATAAGAGAGAGAGAGAGAGGTGGTAAAGTCAGTCAGGTGTTTTGTCTAAGAGAGAGAGAGGTGGTAAAGTCAGTCAGGTGTTTTGTATAAGAGAGAGAGAGAGAGAGGTGGTAAAGTCAGTCAGGTGTTTTGTCTAAGAGAGAGAGAGGTGGTAAAGTCAGTCAGGTGTTTTGTCTATGAGAGAGAGAGACGGGTGGTGAAGTCAGTCAGGCGTTTTGTGTAAGAGAGGGAGAGAGAGGAGGTAAAGTCAGTCAGGTGTTTTGTGTGAGAGAGAGGTGGTGAAGTCAGTCAGGTGTTTTGTATAAGAGAGAGAGAGAGAGGTGGTAAAGTCAGTCAGGTGTTTTGTCTAAGAGAGAGAGAGGTGGTAAAGTCAGTCAGGTGTTTTGTCTGAGAGAGAGACGGGTGGTAAAGTCAGTCAGGTGTTTTGTGTGAGAGAGAGAGGTGGTGAAGTCAGTCAGGTGTTTTGTGTAAGAGAGAGAGAGGGGTGGTGAAGTCAGTCAGGTGTTTTGTGTAAGAGAGAGAGAGAGAGGTGGTAAAGTCAGTCAGGTGTTTTGTGTGAGAGAGAGAGGTGGTAAAGTCAGTCAGGTGTTTTGTGTAAGAGAGAGAGAGAGGTGGTGAAGTCAGTCAGGTGTTTTGTGTGAGAGAGAGGTGGTAAAGTCAGTCAGGTGTTTTGTCTAAGAGAGAGAGAGAGGTGGTGAAGTCAGTCAGGTGTTTTGTGTGAGAGAGAGAGGTGGTAAAGTCAGTCAGGTGTTTTGTGTGAGAGAGAGAGAGAGAGGTGGTAAAGTCAGTCAGGTGTTTTGTGTGAGAGAGAGAGAGGTTGGAAAAGTCAGTCAGGTGTTTTGTGTGAGAGAGAGAGGTGGTAAAGTCAGTCAGGTGTTTTGTGTGAGAGAGAGAGGTGGTAAAGTCAGTCAGGTGTTTTGTGTGAGAGAGAAAGGTAGTAAAGTCAGTCAGGTGTTTTGTGTAAGAGAGATACAGGGTGGTGGTGAAGTCAGTCATGTATTTTGTTTAAGAAGAGAGCAGTCTACTGAGGGGAGGACGGCTCATAATAATAGCTGGAACAGAGTTAATAGAATGGAATCAAACACCTGGAAACCATGTGTTGATGTATTTGATACCATTGCACCTATTCCTCTCCAGCCATTACCACAGGCCAGTCCTCCCCAATTAAGATGCCACCAACCTCATGTGGAAGAGAGAGGTTGTGATGTCAGTCAGGTTTTATGTGTAAGAGAGATAGGGAGGTGTGGTGAAGTCAGTCAGGTGTTCAGTGTAAGGAGAGAGAGAGAGAGAGAGAGAGAGAGAGAGAGAGAGAGAGAGAGAGAGAGAGAGAGAGAGAGAGAGATAGGGGTGTTGAAGTAATTCAAGTGTTCAGTGAAAGAGAGAGAGAGGGGTGAAGTCAGTCAGGTGTTTTGTGTAAGAGAGAGAGAGAGGTGGTGAAGTTAGTCAGGTGTTTTGTGTGAGAGAGAGAGGTGGTAAAGTCAGTCAGGTGTTTTGTCTAAGAGAGAGAGAGACGGGTGGTGAAGTCAGTCAGGTGTTTTGTCTAAGAGAGAGATAGGGGTGGTGAAGTCAGTCAGGTGTTTTGTGTAAGAGAGAGAGAGGTGGTAAAGTCAGTCAGGTGTTTTGTGTGTGAGAGAGAGAGAGAGAGGGGTGGTAAAGTCAGTCAGGTGTTTTGTATAAGAGAGAGAGAGAGAGAGAGAGGTGGTAAAGTCAGTCAGGTGTTTTGTCTAAGAGAGAGAGAGGTGGTAAAGTCAGTCAGGTGTTTTGTATAAGAGAGAGAGAGAGAGGTGGTAAAGTCAGTCAGGTGTTTTGTCTAAGAGAGAGAGAGGTGGTAAAGTCAGTCAGGTGTTTTGTATAAGAGAGAGAGAGAGAGAGGTGGTAAAGTCAGTCAGGTGTTTTGTCTAAGAGAGAGAGAGGTGGTAAAGTCAGTCAGGTGTTTTGTCTATGAGAGAGAGAGACGGGTGGTGAAGTCAGTCAGGCGTTTTGTGTAAGAGAGGGAGAGAGAGGAGGTAAAGTCAGTCAGGTGTTTTGTGTGAGAGAGAGGTGGTGAAGTCAGTCAGGTGTTTTGTATAAGAGAGAGAGAGAGAGGTGGTAAAGTCAGTCAGGTGTTTTGTCTAAGAGAGAGAGAGGTGGTAAAGTCAGTCAGGTGTTTTGTCTAAGAGAGAGAGAGACGGGTGGTAAAGTCAGTCAGGTGTTTTGTGTGAGAGAGAGGTGGTGAAGTCAGTCAGGTGTTTTGTGTAAGAGAGAGAGAGGGGTGGTGAAGTCAGTCAGGTGTTTTGTGTAAGAGAGAGAGAGAGAGGTGGTAAAGTCAGTCAGGTGTTTTGTGTGTGAGAGAGAGGTGGTAAAGTCAGTCAGGTGTTTTGTGTAAGAGAGAGAGAGAGGTGGTGAAGTCAGTCAGGTGTTTTGTGTGAGAGAGAGGTGGTAAAGTCAGTCAGGTGTTTTGTCTAAGAGAGAGAGAGAGGTGGTGAAGTCAGTCAGGTGTTTTGTCTAAGAGAGAGAGAGACGGGTGGTGAAGTCAGTCAGGTGTTTTGTCTAAGAGAGAGAGAGGTGGTAAAGTCGTCAGGTGTTTTGTCTAAGAGAGAGAGAGGTGGTAAAGTCAGTCAGGTGTTTTGTGTGAGAGAGAGGGGTGGTAAAGTCAGTCAGGTGTTTTATGTAAGAGAGAGAGAGAGGTGGTGAAGTCAGTCAGGTGTTTTGTGTGAGAGAGGGAGGTGGTAAAGTCAGTCAGGTGTTTTGTGTAAGAGAGAGAGGTGGTAAAGTCAGTCAGGTGTTTTGTGTGAGAGAGAGAGGTGGTAAAGTCAGTCAGGTGTTTTGTGTAAGAGAGAGAGAGAGAGGTGGTGAAGTCAGTCAGGTGTTTTGTGTGAGAGAGAGAGGTGGTGAAGTCAGTCAGGTGTTTTGTGTAAGAGAGAGAGAGAGAGGTGGTAAAGTCAGTCAGGTGTTTTGTCTAAGAGAGAGGTGGTAAAGTCAGTCAGGTGTTTTGTCTAAGAGAGAGAGAGAGGTGGTGAAGTCAGTCTGGTTTTTGCTACAGAAGCTGCTCTTCCGGAGTGCCAATAGAGATGTGATTAACTGTAACAAGGTCAATGTTGTCACTAATTATATGCAGGGGTGCTAATTACACACTCCTAAATCACATTGTTTACTAACAGGTCTTTGAGAGGGCTGAAGGATCCTACATGTTATCCACCAGGAAGTTGAAAGGAGTGAAAGGCTCAGTCTTGGCCTTTGGCTCAGGGAGTCATGGGGGTGAGAGAGGGAGTACAGAGTGGGGGAGTGTAGGAGGAGTGGAAGAGGAGTGGAGGACTGTGGATCTATAGTGAGGGACTAATAGGCTTGCAAAATTCCCCAAACTTTCCCAAAATTCCCAGAATCGAGGTAAGGGGATTCCAGTAATCGGGAGGAAATAAGCCAGGAGGGAATCTTCCAACTGGGAATCTCCAACCAGGATTCTGGAAAACCTACGAACTTTGGGAAAGTTTCCCGAATTGTGCAACCCTAGAGAGAGGATGGGGTAGTGGAGGAGAGGAGTGGAGGACTATGGGGCTAATTTATAGTGGGTATACTCAGGCCCTTACCTTGCCTGGTCGGAGTGCCTGGATGAGGGGAGGGCGCAAGGTGGCTTGGGCAGGAGCAGCCGGGCAGGGCAACAGTACTGGTGGAGGGTGGAGCTGGAGTGACTGTTAGCTGTCAGACTGCTGTGGAGGGAGGAGGTAGCAGTCGAACTAGGAACAGGAGTGGTGGTAGGAGGATTGGAACGAGAAGAAGTAGCACAACAAGTGGAATAAGGTGGTGACCTGACAGAAAGAGAGAGAGAGAGAGAGAGAGAGAGAGAGAGAGAGAGAGAGAGAGAGAGAGAGAGAGAAAATAAAGTCAAGAAAGAAAAGAGCAGATGACAGACAGAAACCCAAGCACGTTAGAAGCAGACGTGGTTAGCAGCCATACGTAGCACAGAGTTAGCAGCTGTAGCACACAGTGGTATAAGCATAGCAGGAGCAGTACACACAAAGAACAGACTAAGAGAGGAATGAAACACAGTGACATACCATTTGTCTACAGGATAGGTGATACACTTGCTTTTTATGAACTGCTTGGCTGGGCTAATTATTTTTACAATATTTCTTTGTCATTTAGCAGACGCTCTTATCCAGAGCAACTAGGGTTAAGTGCCTTGCTCAAGGGCACATCGACAGATTTTTCACCCAGTCGGCTCAGGGATTAGAACCAGCGACCTTTCGGTTACTGGCACAACGCTCTAAACCACTAAGCTACCTGCCACCCACAGTGGATTGCGCAGTCAGATGGAACAGATTAAATAGGCCTTTTAACGTTATAGATTTAGCCGGTGGTAACTTGTGGAATACACACCGGCTGGAATGCGGTTTGAACCAATCAGCATTCGGGATTAGACCCACCCTTTGAATAAATGGACATAATGTCTGTAGGATAGGTGATATACTGACATAATGTACAGGAACTGTTAAATGTTTGGACACACCTACTGGGTCATTCCAGGGTCTTTCTTTATTTTTACTATTTTCTACATTGTAGAATAATAGTGAAGACATTAAAACTATGACATAACACATATGGAATCATATATTTTATATTTGAGATTCATCAAAGTAGCCACCCTTCGCCTTGATGACAGCTTTGCACACTCTTGGCATATCAGTGGAGGCTGGTGGGAGGAGCTATAGGAGGACGGGCTCATTGTAATGGCTGGAATTGAATCAATGGACCGGTATCAAACACATCAAACATATGGAAACCACATGTTTGACTCCGTCCCATTTATTCCATTCCAGCCATTACAATGAGCCCGTCCTCCTATAGCTCGCCGCATATCTATAGGATAGATAAGAGGCAGACTCGAGTCTGGTCTAGTGGCTAATGCTCTTGCCTCTGGAACCATGTGCTTCCCCCTGCAGCGGGGATCCCGGCAGAAAGAGTAATGGCCAGCAGGAGATAGAGGAAGACATAACACCAATGGCTAGGTGGGTCCTGGGGCTCATCTCATTTACATACACAACACTGCCGAGAGAGGATGCTACACCACTGTCGTCGTAGGAGGAGGTGGGGACACATCTGTCAGACTTTATATACTAGCTTTACTTAATGTCCTGCTTGATGATTGTAAAAGCTGCAGTTTGGGGATTCATCCCCACCACATTAGAAATATGTCTGAATGTTGAAATGTAACCATGGTAGTTATATGCCTCTTTTAATGACACCATGTTGACTTCAGTTCACATAAAAGTTTAATTATCAGGCTCATTTGAGGAACATTATACTACAGTACCTGCTGCTATAGTAATATGCTATAGAAATATTTACCTGCTGCTGTAGAAATATATACCTGCTGCTATAGAAATATATTATAGGAATATATACCTGCTTCTGCATAAATATACAGTGCATTCGGAAAGTATTCAGACCCCTTGACTTTTTACACATTTCATTACATTACAGCCTTATTCAAAAATTGATTAAATTGTTTTTCCCCCTCATCAATCTACCCACAATACCCTATAATGACAATGCAAAAACAGGTGTAGAACATTTTGAAAAAAAAGTATATATGACATTTACATCAGTATTCAGACCCTTTACTCAGTACTTTGTTGAAGCACCTTTGGCAGCGATTACAGCCTCGAGTCTTCTTGGGTATGACGCTACAAGCTTGGCACACCTGTATTTGGGGAGTTTCTCCCATTCCTCTCTGCAGATCCTCTCAAGCTCTGTCAGGTTGGATGGGGAGCGTCGCTGCACAGCTATTTTCAGGTCTCTCCAGAGATGTTCGATCGGGTTCAAGTCCGGGCTCTGGCTGGGCCACTCAAGGACATTCAGAGTCTTGTCCCGAAGCCACTCCTGCGTTGTCTTGGCTGTGTGCTTAGGGTCGTTGTCCTGTTGGAAGGTGAACCTTCGTCCCAGTCTGAGGTCCTAAGCACTCTGGAGCAGGTTTTCATCAAGGATCTCTCTGTACTTTGCTCCGTTCATCTTTGCCTCGATCTTGACTTGTCTCCCAGTCCCTGCCGCTAAAAAACATCCTCACAGCATGATGCTGCCACCACCCATCATGCTTCACCGTAGGGATGGTGCCAGGTTTCCTCCAGACGTGACGCTTGGCATTCAGGCCAAAGAGTTCAATCTTGGTTTCATCAGACCAGAGAATCTTGTTTCTCATGGTCTGGGAGTCCTTTAGGTGCCTTTTGGCAAACTCCAAGCGGGCTGTCATGTGCCTTTTACTGAGGAGTGCACCTGAGCTCAATTTCGAGTCTCATAGCAAAGGGTCTAAATACTTATGTAAATAAGGTATTTCTGTTTTTTATTTTCATAAATTTGCAAAACTTTCTAAAAACCTGTTGTCGATTTGTCATTATGGGGTATTGTGTGTAGATTGATGAGGAAAAATCATAATTGAATCCATTTTAGAATAAGGCTGTAACGTAACAAAATGTGGAAAAAGTCAAGGGGTCTGAATACATTCCGAATGCACTGTATACCTGCT
>NC_059221.1:41590800-41625800 GCF_020615455.1 Coregonus clupeaformis
TTTTGGTTCAGTTCAACTAAAGCAGATAATCACCTTCAGACAGAGATCCTGCTGACTAGAACTCCCAGTGGACTCACAGATGTCCCCAAGAGGGAGATGTTTCTACGGTACACAGACGTTCATCTCCTGAGACAGACGTTCATCTCCTGAGACAGACGTTCATCTCCTGAGACATACGTTCATCTCCTGAGACAGACGTTCATCTCCTGAGACAGACGTTCATCTCCTGAGACAGACGTTCATCTCCTGAGACAGACGTTCATCTCCTGAGACAGACGTTCATCTCCTGAGACAGACGTTCATCTCCTGAGACAGACGTTCATCTCCTGAGACAGACGTTCATCTCCGGAGACAGACGTTCATCTCCTGAGACAGACGTTCATCTCCTGAGACAGACGTTCATCTCCTGAGACAGACGTTCATCTCCTGAGACAGACGTTCATCTCCTGAGACAGACGTTCATCTCCGGAGACAGACGTTCATCTCCTGAGACAGACGTTCATCTCCTGAGACAGACGTTCATCTCCTGAGACAGACGTTCATCTCCTGAGACAGACGTTCATCTCCTGAGACAGACGTTCATCTCCTGAGACAGACGTTCATCTCCTGAGACAGACATTCATCTCCTGAGACAGACGTTCATCTCCTGAGACAGACGTTCATCTCCTGAGACATACGTTCATCTCCTGAGACATACGTTCATCTCCTGAGACAGACGTTCATCTCCGGAGACAGACGTTCATCTCCTGAGACAGACGTTCATCTCCTGAGACAGACGTTCATCTCCTGAGACAGACGTTCATCTCCGGAGACAGACGTTCATCTCCTGAGACAGACGTTCATCTCCGGAGACAGACGTTCATCTCCGGAGACAGACGTTCATCTCCTGAGACAGACGTTCATCTCCTGAGACAGACGTTCATCTCCTGAGACAGACGTTCATCTCCGGAGACAGACGTTCATCTCCTGAGACAGACGTTCATCTCCTGAGACAGACGTTCATCTCCTGAGACAGACGTTCATCTCCTGAGACAGACGTTCATCTCCTGAGACAGACGTTCATCTCCTGAGACAGACGTTCATCTCCTGAGACAGACGTTCATCTCCTGAGACAGACGTTCTATCTACAGTATATTGTTGGATCTGAGGAAACGCAACAATTGCCTTAATTAACCCTGGAAAACAGCAGTGTCCTCAAGGTTATGACAGGAACAACTGAGTTTCCAAAACACATGTAAAAAAAAAAATACAGTACACTTGGAAAGACAACAGCTGAAAAAGACTGTCTTCTGTACCTTTTAACATTTCTGTTCAGTTCTGTTCTGTTCAGTTCCGTTCAGTTCAGTTCAGTTCAGTTCAACTAAAGCAGAGAATCACCTTCACAGAGAACTCCCAACGGACTCACAGAAGTTCCGAAGTGTCTAGATGTTCTGTCTACATGTTGTTGGATCTGAGGATAGTTTACGCACCAATTACCTCCCGAACAGACTCCTACATTACATTAAACCCCTTTCTCAGTAACTCTTTACAACAACATTCCATTTGTAAAGGGTTTATAAAGGGCTAATCATTTGTAAATGCATTATCAACCATAAATGGGTTATAACAAATTGGTCAAAATAGTGCGATAGCCAGTCAGTGCTTGCCAAATAGTGAGCCACTATTTACCTCCAGCTATTACCCATTCATAATTGCACTTACAAATGCGTATAATATTGAACCCTTATGTATCATCATGCAACCTTATTTTCAAATGGTTGCACAGTTAAACAATAGTTATTGTGATGCATTGTTGCTCTGTCCCAGGAACAGCAATGGTTGGTTTTCAGACTAATAGAAAGGAACGGAAAAGGGGGTCCAACTCCCATGATGTGCTTTGACCCACGTTGGAAACCAAAATGATGCATTGTTATTTATTCCAGAATGAAGGACTCATCTGAAGATCACAAGCCATATTATCGGTGTGGTTCGCCGGTTTCAGAGAAATTCCGCCGACTTTGTGAGATCTGCCCATCTGTGAAACGCGTTTGAAATACACTAGAACGAGTCAAAACTCACCCATCACAGGAGGCTGGTGGTACCTTAATTGGGGAGGTGTCAGGGCGTGTTGTAGGTGTAGTGTAGGAATCAAACGCAGGACGCAGACTGAATGTTCCAAATGCTGTAATACTGGCCCAACACAGGCAACAGGACAAATAAGCCCGACAGCAAAACCACGCACGAAGGCGAAAGGTAGATGCGCACTAACAGGTGCGACAAAAATGAAACGGTGCACACACAAGTGCAACTAAGCTCCAGCACAGTGGAGAAATACGCTCAACCGAGCAAAACACAACACTGACGGAAACAATCATACACAACACTAGACAAACACAACGAGAAACTTATAGGACACTAATTACGTAAAACAGAAACAGGTGTGGAAACAAACAGACAAAAGCAAACGAACATGAAACATCTATCGGTGGCAGCTAGAATTCGGAGACGACGAACGCCGAAGCCTGCCCGAACAAGGGAGAGAGGCAGCCTCGGCCGAAACCGTGACAGTACCCCCCCATTGACGCGCGGCTCCAGACGTGCGCCGACTCCGGCC
The DNA here is from genome assembly GCF_020615455.1 of Coregonus clupeaformis. Lineage (NCBI taxonomy): Eukaryota > Metazoa > Chordata > Actinopteri > Salmoniformes > Salmonidae > Coregonus > Coregonus clupeaformis. The sequence goes on from NC_059221.1 coordinate 41,593,394, forward strand.
TCGGGGACGACCAGGGGGACGCGGCGCAGGGCGCGTCGGATGCCTCCGATGGAACTCCGTCAGGAGCGACGGGTCCAACACGTCTCTCCTCGGCACCCAGCACCGCTCCTCCGGACCGTACCCCTCCCACTCCACTAGATACTGGAGACCCCCCATACGACGTCTCGAATCCAAGATGGATCTCACGGAGTACGCCGGTGCCCCTCGATGTCCAACGGGGCGGAGGAGTCTCCAAGATCTCATCTTCTTGGAGTGGGCCCGCTACCACCGGCCTGAGAAGGGACACATGGAACGAGGGGTTAATACACTTATACTCCACAGGTAGCTGTAATCTATAACATACCTCGTTCAACCTTCTCAGGACTTTAAATGGCCTCTACAAACCGCCGACCCAGTTTCCGACAGGGCAGGCGGAGGGGCAGGTCTCTGGTAGAGAGCCAGACTCGATCACCAGGTGCGTACACCGGTGCCTCACTGCGGTGGAGATCAGCGCTCGCCTTCTGACGTCGGAGGGCCCGCTGCAGGTGGACGTGTGCAGCGTTCCAAGTCTCCTCCGAGCGCCGCGCCCACTCATCCACCGCAGGAGCCTCGATCTGGCTCTGCTGCCAGGGTGCCAGAACCGGCTGGTAACCTAACACACATTGAAATGGAGTTAGGTTAGTGGAGGAATGGCGTAGGGAATTCTGGGCCATCTCGGCCCAGGGAACGTACCTTGACCACTCCTCCGGCCGGTCCCGGCAGTATGTTCTGAGAAACCTACCCACATCCTGGTTTACGCGTTCCACCTGCCCATTGCTCTCCGGGTGGTAACCCGAGGTGAGGCTCACCGAGACCCCCAACCGCTCCATAAACGCTCTCCAGACTCTGGAGGTGAATTGGGAACCCCGATCAGCCACAATGTCCTCGGGTACCCCGTAGTGCCGGAACACATGGGTAAACAGTGCCTCGGCAGTTTGCAGAGCCGTAGGAAGACCCGGCATGGGGAGCAAACGACAGGCCTTAGAGAACCGGTCCACAACGACCAGGATGGTAGTATTCCCTTGGGAGAGGGGAAGGTCTGTTATAAAGTCCACTGAGAGGTGGGACCATGGCCATTGTGGAACGGGCAGGGGTAGCAAAATACCCCTAGGTAGATGTCTAGGCGCCTTACACTGGGCGCACACCGAGCAGGAGGAAACATAAACCCTCACATCCCTTGCCAACGTGGGCCACCAGTACTTGGCACTAAGACAGTGCACTGTCCGGCCGATACCCGGATGTCCAGAGGAGGGTGACGTGTGAGCCCAATAGATCAATCGATCCCGAACCTCGAGCGGAACGTACTTCCGACCCTCCGGGCACTGTGGTGGACTAGGGTCGGTGCGTAACGCCCGCTCGAGTTCCGCATCGACCTCCCATACTACCGGTGCCACCAGACACGACTCAGGCAGTATGGGAGTGGGCTCCACGGACCTCTCCTCCGCGTCATACCGCCGAGACAGCGCATCTGCCTTGCCATTCTGTGACCCAGGGATGTACGTGATCTTAAAAGTAAACCTGGTCAAGAACATACTCCATCTTGCCTGGCGAGGGTTCAGCCTCCTCGCCGCCCGGATGTACTCCAGGTTACGGTGGTCCGTCAAAATGAGGAAAGGGTGTTGAGCCCCCTCAAGCCAGTGCTTCCACACCTTTAGAGCCTGTACCACGGCTAACAGCTCCCTGTCCCCTACGTCATAGTTCCGCTCCGCCGGACTGAGCTTCTTAGAATAAAAGCACAGGGGCGGAGTTTAGGTGGCGCGCCAGATCGTTGTGAAAGCACGGCTCCTAAACCGGCCTCCGACGCGTCCACCTCTACTTGGAACGGCAAAGAGGGATCCGGATGCGCCAGCACCGGGGCCGAGGTAAACAGGTCCTTCAGCCTCCCAAACGCCCTGTCCGCCTCGGCCGACCACTGCAGACGCACCGGACCCCCCTTCAACAGAGACGTGATGGGAGCTGCCACCTGTCCAAAACCCCGGATAAACCTCCTGTAGTAATTTGCAAACCCCAAAAACTGCTGCACCTCCTTCACAGTGGTTGGTGTTTGCCAATTACGCACGGCCGACACCCGGTCTACCTCCATCTTCACCCCTGACGCAGACAACTGATAACCCAAAAGGAGACCGACTCCTGGAAAAACAGACACTTCTCTGCCTTCACATACAGGTCGTGCTCCACCAGCCTCCGCAACACCCTGCGCACCAGGGCCACATGCTCGACACGGGTAGGTGAGTACACGAGAATGTCATCAATGTACACCACCACCCCCTGCCCCTGCATGTCCCTGAAGATCTCATCCACAAATGATTGGAAAACTGATGGAGCGTTCATCAACCCGTATGGCATGACCAGATACTCGTAATGGCCCGAGGTGGTACTAAAGGCTGTTTTCCATTCATCACCCTCCCTGATGCGCACCAAGTTGTACGCGCTCCTGAGATCTAGTTTCGTGAAGAAACGCGCCCCATGCAACGACTCAGTCATGGTCGCAATCAGCGGGAGTGGATAACTATACTTCACCGTAATCTGATTGAGACCACAGTAATCGATGCATGGGCGCAAACCACCATCCTTTTTCTTCACGAAAAAGAAACTCGAGGACGCGGGGGAAGTGGACGGCCGTATGTATCCTTGTCTCAGCGATTCGTCTATGTAAATCTCCATAGCCTTCTTCTCCTCCTGAGACAGAGGATACACATGGCTCTGTGGGAGCGCAGCTCCTGCCTGGAGGTTTATCGCACAATCCCCCTGCCTATGGGGTGGCAACTGCGTCGCCCTCGCCTTACTAAACGCAATAGCCAAATCCCCATACTCAGGTGGAACGTGCAATGCGGGCACCTGGTTTGGACTCTCCACCGAGGTAGCCCCTACGGAAACGCCCAAACATCTACCCACACACTGAGCAGACCACTCCATCAGAGCCCTCTCCTGCCACGAAATCACTGGGTTATGGGTACTCAACCAGGGCATGCCCAACACCACCGGATACGCAGGAGAGTCAATCAGGAACAGCTGAATCATCTCCTGATGATCCCCCTGCGCACACATCCTAAGTGGCGCCGTGACCTCCCTGATTAAGCCCGTACCCAACGGACGACTATCTAGGGCGTGAACGGGAAAAGGAACATCAACAGGAATGAGGGGAATCCCTAACGCTAAACAAAACTTTTTATCAATAAAATTCCCAGCCGCGCCTGAATCTACCAGCGCCTTATGCTGGGAATGAGGTGCTACCTGTGGAAAACGTACAGGCATACAAAAATGGGCAACAGAGAGCTCTGGGTGAGTGGGGCGCCTACTCACCTGGAGGGAATCCCCAGTGCGGGACCTGTCGTCATCTCCCCTAGGAGGCCATCCCCAGCACCTAGCCGCGGTGTGTCCTCCCCGACCACAGTTGGTGCAGTGGATGGACCCCCTAGCCTGCCGACTCCTCCTCTCTCTAGCGCCAGCGCCCCGAGCTCCATAGGACAAGGCTCGGAGGCGCTGGAGGGTGGAATGGACGGACCCTCCGCAGGACGTCCGCGGGTAGCCAGCAGGGTATCCAGCCTGATGGACATATCAACCAGCTGGTCGAAAGTGAGGCTGGTGTCCCTACAAGCCAGCTCCCGACGGACGTCCTCTCGTAGGCTGCATCGGTATAGATCGATGAGGGCCCGATCATTCCACCCTGCATCTGCCGCTAGAGTACGGAATTCGAGCGCCGAATTCCTGGGCACTTCTCCTCCCCTGCCGGAGGAAGACCAGACGCTCCCCGCCGCTTCCCCTCCGGGGGATGGTCGAACACCGCCCTGAAGCGGCGGGAGAACTCGGTGTACGTAATCGTCGTGGCGTCGATCTTCCTCCACTCCGCGTTGGCCCACTCCAACGCTTTTCCGGCCAGGCAGGAGATCAGGGCGGACACGCTCTCATGCCCTGAAGGTGCCGGGTGCACTGTGGCCAGGTATAGCTCTACCTGGAGCAGGAATCCCTGACACCCAGCCGCGGTCCCGTCGTAGGCCCTCGGGAGAGATAGTCGGACTCCTCGAGGTTCCGGCGCTGGACTGGGCGGGCTGGCCGATGGTGCTGGCAGGGCGGGGCGGCGGTGGAGGCGAACCCCAGCCTCGGAGTGTGGTAATCACCTCCTGCAGGGCGGTCCCCATCTGCAGGAGCTGCACTTGCTGGTCCCGAACCTGGGCTTCCAGTCTCGTCTGGGCTGCTTCGGCTCCTGCTGATTCCATTGCAGGTGTACGATTCTGTCAGGGCGTGTTGTAGGTGTAGTGTAGGAATCAAACGCAGGACGCAGACTGAATGTTCCAAATGCTGTAATACTGGCCCAACACAGGCAACAGGACAAATAAGCCCGACAGCAAAACCACGCACGAAGGCGAAAGGTAGATGCGCACTAACAGGTGCGACAAAAATGAAACGGTGCACACACAAGTGCAACTAAGCTCCAGCACAGTGGAGAAATACGCTCAACCGAGCAAAACACAACACTGACGGAAACAATCATACACAACACTAGACAAACACAACAAGAAACTTATAGGACACTAATTACGTAAAACAGAAACAGGTGTGGAAACAAACAGACAAAAGCAAACGAACATGAAACATCTATCGGTGGCAGCTAGAATTCCGGAGACGACGAACGCCGAAGCCTGCCCGAACAAGGGAGAGAGGCAGCCTCGGCCGAAACCGTGACAGGAGGAAGGGCTCCTGGTAATGACTGGAGCGGAATCAGTGGAATGGTATCAAATACATCAAACACATGGCGTGATGCCATTCCATTTGCTCCGTTCCAGACATTATTATGAGCCGTCCTCCCCTGAAAAACGGCCAAAGAAAATTGGCTGAGCTGGAACACTAGAACGAGGCCGTATCAAATTAATTGAAACAAACCTTTGCTGAGCCTCTTCTAACTGGAGTGATGCTTAGAATTCAATTTCCCCTAAATGGCACAAATAAATGTCTCCCTTTTTTTGTTTTACCACTACAATCTGTTCTTAGGATGAAACTGGTAAATAACAACTCGTGTAGAAAGTAAATATCCGCACCTCGATGGTGTCAAGTGAGCTCATTTCTGCATTACGAGGAAGTGGTGAAAAAAATGGCAACCTCTGACTATTTCTGGTCTAGCGATCGATGACAGCAGAGTACACTGCCCAACTTTATGTCAATAGAAAGAGGAGATTATCCTGATTAACAAAGATAAATATACACATTTTTAGATATTTTGTGAAATAAACAGACATACCCCTATTTCCCCTATAGGAAACAATGGGACGACCTCAGAGTTCCAGGAGTACATTTTTTATTTGTTACGTTTGAACTACCAGCAATTGGTCACAGCCTAGTACGCTGCCCAAACTTACATCATTAGAAAGAATAGGTTATCCTGATTAAAACGGTGTAAAACTTCAAAACATCAAAACACATACATTTTGAGATATTTGGCGAAATAGACAGACATGTCCAATGTTCCCTCTAAGCTGCTCGCGAGCGCGGGCGTGCAGCTCCCACAGGACTGCTGCACAGAATAAATATCAGCGCACGCAGAGAAGCACGAGATTCAACTTTCTGGTTTTCCCCCGTTAAGTAACACTATCAACGTTTCCCTTTACTGTGGGAATTGTGATTGAATCAACACAATATTAGCCAATAGATTTAGCTGTAGGCAGAACGCATCGAAGTAGGATTCTATTGCATTGACAGGCACCACTCTACACAGACCTGTGTGCCATAACCAATCAGAGCTGCAGTAGGCCTATATGCAAATAGACCATTGCCATATATGGATCTGCTCCATTCACTATGAACTGGACTGTGTTTACAGCATCAGCGGTCGTGGGCAGATGCCTTGTTTTGAGATCAAAGCGAGAGCTGCATGTAGAGACGTGTTACATTTGTACATCTGTTCATGTCCTTTGCTAGTTAGTGAGTTATTAGCCCAGTTATAGATAATCTGTAGTCAGCAATAGGGGCGTGATTGCTTCCTACAAGAGCACAAAACAAGTACATTTCTAGACAGCTTTGAAAAGTGAGTAAGGTGAATAGTTTATTTTTTTTGTCTTAAAGGGGCAGTGTTGTATTTTGAGACAGGCTTGAATAAGCTAAGTAGCCAATAGGCAGAGAGTAGCATCATTTGTCTGATTCTCTGTAATAATGGTATGGGAATAATGATGCATTTTATTTTGTAAAGTGGTTTCTTGCATCAAACCACACAACAACATTTCCAGTCCCCTCCTTGTCTGAAGGACAAGTGGATAAACAGGTTAATGTCAAGCCCTGCATGTTTTTATCAGAAAGTCTCATGGAATGTAGGCCTATATTAAACACCACACATTGGATGCTACTGTAGGCTGAACAATAGAACAGCTATTTCCATGTTAAAATATTATGGGATGCATTTAGAGGAATATAATTAGAGGGAACATTGGACATTTCCCCAAAACAATGGCAGTCTGAAAGTTTGAAGAGTCTTTTATTTAACCAGCTTACTATTTATCTGCTACTGTTTGCCTTTTTGTGTTTAAAATGTTGTGGTTTGAACCAGGCCTCTATGAGAAAGCGTGGCAATATTATTCACAGGTCTACTCCTCTGATGACATGGCAGGCAGGCAGACAGGCAGGCAGACTCCTCTGATGACATGGCAGGCAGGCAGACAGGCAGGCAGACTCCTCTGATGACATGGCAGGCAGGCAGGCAGGCAGGCAGGCAGGCAGGCAGGCAGGCAGGCAGGCAGGCAGGCAGGCAGGCAGGCAGGCAGGCAGGCAGGCAGGCAGGCAGACAGACTCCTCTGATGACATGGCAGGCAGGCAGGCAGGCAGACTCCTCTGATGACATGGCAGGCAGGCAGACAGGCAGGCAGGCAGGCAGGCAGGCAGGCAGGCAGGCAGGCAGGCTCCTCTGATGACATGGCAGGCAGGCAGGCAGGCAGACTCCTCTGATGACATGGCAGGCAGGCAGGCAGGCAGACTCCTCTGATGACATGGCAGGCAGGCAGGCAGGCAGGCAGACTCCTCTGATGACATGGCAGGCAGGCAGGCAGACTCATCTGATGACATGGCAGGCAGGCAGACAGACTCCTCTGATGACATGGCAGGCAGGCAGGCAGACAGACTCCTCTGATGACATGGCAGGCAGGCAGGCAGACAGACTCCTCTGATGACATGGCAGGCAGGCAGGCAGGCAGGCAGACAGACTCCTCTGATGGCAGGCAACAAAAAAAAGCTAATTTCCAGTGTCTGTGTATATATATGATAAAGGTAAATCAATAGTTGCTACATCAATTTTTGGATCCACATCCATTTTTTTACTTATAAATTAATGCTATCTACCCATCGATTCTTGAAGAATATAACTTATAAATGCCTCATGAGCTTAGTTCAACTGTCGTCCCCCATCAGAACCCCAAAATAGAAGCTGCTTTTACTCCAACGTTTGTAAACAACACTGTAAAATATGGTTAGAACTAAATTTTTTATATCATGGATGGTCAGTCCTTGCATCCATAGCTCTGTCTATACATTTTAGTGATTACATTTCTCCAGCCCCATCCCAGCTTTTAACAAAACAGTTGCGGGAGTCCACTTGGTTCATTTTTCAACTGCTGATTGGCACTTTAGGCGGGGTGTTACTCTGTCAGATAATGTTACCCATCTTAAGAAAGTGTTTTTTTAAATAATTAAATGTGTTTTTGGTTTATGAGCATTGGGGGCCGTCAGTTGCTTTGTTCATTGTTATGCTGTAAAGGTTATTTTATGGTTGTAAGTGATAAAATTAACTAACAAATATTTTATAGTTTGCAATCCTGAGTAATTACTACTTCAGTAAGGATCGCTATACACATATTCAGTGAACTTGGCTATAGAAATGTTTTTGATGGTCTGATCAACACATTTTTTTAAGGTACTGCAATAGATGGAAGCATAAGACCACAAATGACATTTCTGAAGATGAGTTTTCTCCCTGCATACACCACTCCCCCTCCCCTTCAGGTAAACAGGTAAACAGGTAAACAGGTAAACTCCCACTCCCTGCATACACCACTCCTCCCTCCCCTTCAGGTAAACAGGTAAACAGGTAAACAGGTAAACTCCCACTCCCTGCATACACCACTACCCCCTCCCCTTCAGGTAAACAGGTAAACAGGTAAACAGGTAAACAGGTAAACTCCCACACACCCTTTTTTTCTGTCCCTTTCCACCTTGCGAGGAAGAGGAAGGAATGAAAAAGTATTTTAACAGATTACTATGAAGTAATATAATGATGATTCATGTTTATTATTACCTGTTTTCATGCTCATGTTTTGAAATTATACTTGATTACTACAGTATTCCAAACAATTATCAATAATCCTGAACATTAATTCAGTCACCTCTGGTCGAGAAAAACGTATTTTCCTAGTACATTAATTGTCAAATTCATCAACCAGCATCGAGGCACTCTGCCTTCTAGCATGTAGCCAATTCAACAAGCCCAGCCAGAAGCTTAACTAATTATGTGACTTCTGAAGGTAATTGGTTGCACCAGATCTTATTTAGGGGCTTCATAGCAAAGGGGGTGAATACATATGCACGCACCACTTTTCCGTTATTTATTTTTTTGAATTTTTTGAAAAAAGTAATTTTTTTCATTTCACTTGACCAATTTGGACTATTTTGTGTATGTCAATTACATGAAATCCAAATAAAAATCAATTTAAATTACAGGTTGTAATGCAACAAAATAGGAAAAATGCCAAGGGGGATGAATACTTTTGCAAGGCACTGTATATATATATATAATTATATCTGGTCTGGCCTGTATTGCTTTTGGGAGAGTAAAAAAACAATCGCTATAGCAGGTATTGAACCCCGGCCAAATAATTACTATTCAGATGTGCTAACCTCAACCCTAGTATGCATGCATTTGAAACATCTAAATATCTTATATAACAGTGCGAGTAAACAGACAAAAGAGTATCTTGCACAGCCCGCCAAGAGATTACATCATGCAACCCTCGCAGTTAGCAAATGTGGTCGACCACCTCGATTCGGTCTTATGTTGTAAAATGTTTATGTTGTTTTTTTACATTGGATAAAAGTAGAGACTTGAAAGTTGAAAGTTGATAGCCTTTGAATGTTTTGGTACACCTACTGGAGAGCTCTACACCGATTCAGCATCGTTCACACCCTCTTAAACCTTACCCCCACCAATCTTTTTAAGGATTCAGTGAGGCCATGTGCTAAACGGAGTGAGTAAGGTAGTGTAGTAAACAACCAAAGATTTCAAGACTAAAAGTGGTAAAAGTAGTAGCCTACAATAAGGAAAAACTCCAGGTAAAAATACACTGTATCTAGTCCTTGGCCTATATCCTAATATGACTTTGGTGCAGGTCATGTTGTTCTTCACATTACCGTCTCTGGAAAACACACACTATATCAAATAAAATCTAAGTTAATTTGTTACATATACAGGATACAGAAGGTGCAAACGGTACAATTAAATGGTTACTTGCATATTTGCATTGTAGCAATATCAAAAATAGAAAGTGTCCAGATAAAAATATTTATAAATATTTTATAATTGTTAGATGATGCTCACCCAGACACACTGGAATGTGAAAGAAATGCTATAATCACCCCCCAGCCACACCTGGCTATGTGGATGGGTTAGTACTGTCTAGACATACAATAGATGGCCGTAATCACCCCCAGCCACATCTAGCTAAGTGGATGGGTTAGTACTGTCTAGACATACAATAGATGGCCGTAACCACCCCCCAGCCACATCTAGCTAAGTGGATGGGTTAGTACTGTCTAGACATACCGATGGCCGTAACCACACTCCAGCCACATCTAGCTTAGTGGATGGGTTAGTACTGTCTAGACATACCGATGGCCGTAACCACACTCCAGCCACATCTAGCTTAGTGGATGGGTTAGTACTGTCTAGACATACAATAGATGGCCGTAACCACCCCCCAGCCACATCTAGCTAATTGGATGGGTTAGTACTGTCTAGACATACCGATGGCCGTAACCACCCCCCAGCCACATCTAGCTAATTGGATGGGTTAGTACTGTCTAGACATACCGATGGCCGTAACCACACTCCAGCCACATCTAGCTTAGTGGATGGGTTAGTACTGTCTAGACATACCGATGGCCGTAACCACACTCCAGCCACATCCAGCTAAGTGGATGGGTTAGTACTGTCTAGACATACAATAGATGGCCGTAATCACCCCCAGACACACCTGGCTAACTTGATGGGTCATGTAATCATCTGGTGAAGTGGAGTCTTTTGTTTAGACATGTAGCTAGCTAGCTAAACAATGAACCATAATCCAAACCCATACAGTACAGAAGAATTGTCATAGCTAGCCACCATGCATGAAATGCTGTAGTATGAATCTGCAGGTAGCTAAAGCTAACCAACTAGGTTCAATGTTAGCTAGCTAACATAAGGCTATACAGTGCCTTGCAAAAGTATTCATCCCCCTTGGCGTTTTTCCTATTTTGTTGCATTACAACCTGTAATTAAATTGATTTTTATTTGGATAAAAAAATAATAAAGGAAAAGTGGTGCGTGCATATGTATTCACCCCCTTTGCTATGAAGCCCCTAAATAAGATCTGGTGCAACCAATTACCTTCAGACGTCACATAATTAGTTAAATAAAGTCCACCTGTGTGCAATCTAAGTTTCACATGATCTCAGTATATGTACACCTGTTCTGAAAGGCCCCAGAGTCTGCAACACCACTAAGCAAGGGGCACCACCAAGCAAGTGGCACCATGAAGACCAAGGAGCTCTCCAAACATGTCAGTTGTGGAGAAGTACAGATCAGGGTAGGGTTATAAAAAAATGTCAGAAACTTTGAACATCCCACGGAGCACCATTAAATCCATTATAAAAAAATGACAAGAATATGGCACCACAACAAAGCTGCCAAGAGTGGGCCGCCCACCAAAACTCACGGACCAGGCAAGGAGGGCATTAATCAGAGAGGCAACAAAGAGACCAAAGATAACCCTGAAGGAGCTGCAAAGCTCCACAGCAGAGATTGGAGTATCTGTCCATAGGACCACTTTAAGCCATACACTCCACAGAGCTGGGCTTTACGGAAGAATGGCCAGAAAAAAGCCATTGCTTAAAGAAAAAAATAAACAAACACGTTTGGTGTTCGCCAAAAGGCATGTGGGAGACTCCCCAAACATGTGGAAGAAGGTACTCTGGTCAGATGAGACTAAAATTGAGCTTTTTGGCCATCAAGGAAAACGCTATGTCTGGGGCAAACCCAACACCTCTCATCACCCCGAGAACACCATCCCCACAGTGAAGCATGGTGGTGGCAGCATCATGCTGTGGGGATGTTTTTCATCGGCAGGGACTGGGAAACTGGTCAGAATTGAAGGAATGATGGATGGCGCTAAATACAGGGAAATTCTTGAGAGAAACCTGTTTCAGTCTTCCAGAGATTTGAGACTGGGACGGAGGTTCACCTTCCAGCAGGACAATGACCCTAAGCATACTGCTAAAGCAACACTTGAGTGGTTTAAGGGGAAACATTTAAATGTCTTGGAATGGCCTAGTCAAAGCCCAGACCTCAATCCAATTGAGAATCTGTTGTATGACTTAAAGATTGCTGTACACTAGCGGAACCCATCCAACTTGAAGGAGCTGGAGCAGTTTTGCCTTGAAGAATGGGCAAAAATCCCAGTGGCTAGATGTGCCAAGCTTATAGAGACATACCCCAAGAGACTTGCAGCTGTAATTGCTGCAAAAGGTGGCTCTACAAAGTATTGACTTTGGGGGGGTGAATAGTTATGCACGCTCAAGTTTTCTGTTTTTTTTGCCTTATTTCTTGTTTGTTTCACAAGAAAAAATATTTTGCGTCTTCAAAGTGGTAGGCATGTTGTGTAAATCAAATGATACAAACCCAAAAAAAATCCATTTTAATTCCAGGTTGTAAGGCAACAAAATAGGAAAAATGCCAAGGGGGGTGAATACTTTCGCAAGCCACTGTATATATATATATATATATATATATAAGAGGTAAGACACATTGATGTTCTGAGGTAACGCACATTGACGTTCTGAGGTAACACACATTGATGTTCTGAGGTAACACACACCTGCGGTCCTCTGTAGCTCAATTGGTAGAGCATGGTGCTTGTAATGCCAGGGTAGTGGGTTTGATCCCCGGGACCACCCATATGTAAACATTTTTTATAAAAGCGTCTGCTAAATGGCATATTGATTTTCTGAGGTAACACACATTGACGTTCTGAGGCAACACACCTTGATGTTCTGAGGTAACACACACCTGTTATCTGTCTCTTTCACCCTTTCATCTCTCTCTCTCTCTCTCTCTCTCTCTCTCTCTCTCTCTCTCTCTCTCTCTCTCTTTTCTTAATCCTTTCATCTCTCTCTCTCTCTCTCTCTCTCTCTCTCTCTCTCTCTCTCTCTCTCTCTCCCTCTCTCTCTCTCCTTCACCCTTTAATCTCTCTCTCCCTCTCTCTCCTTCACCCTTTCATCTCTCTCTCACTCCTTCTCTCTCCTTCACCCTCTCATCTCTCTCTGCCAGTCTTCCCAGAGAGTGTCATGCAGTAGATAGCAGCTCAGTATGTGGGTACAGATTAGTGGCATCATCATGTTGGAAGATATCTCATATTTCTCTCTCTCTGCAGCTTCAATGATTCTCACACATCACTCTCTCTCTCTCTCTCTCTCTCTCTCTCTCTCTCTCTCTCTCTCTCTCTCTCTCTCTCTCTCTCTCTCTCTCTCTCTCTCTCTCTCTCTCTCTCTCTGTCTCTCTCTGTCTCTCTCACTCTCTCTCTCTCTCTCTCTCTCTCTCTCTCTCTCTCTCTCTCTCTCTCTCTCTCTCTCTCTCTCTCTCTCTCTCCCTCTCTCTCTCTCTCTCTCTGCCTCTCTCTCTCTCTCTGCCTCCCCTCTCTCCCCCGCTCTCTCTCTTTCCTCTCTCCCTCCTCTCTCTTTCCATCTTGCCCACACGGTTCGTCACGTAAGCACTTGTGATAACTCACCGTGTTCCCACAGCAACCGTTCTTCTACTGAGCCCACGGAGAGAGAGAGAGGGAGAGGGAGAGAGAGAAAGACAGAGAGAGAAAAAGAGAGAGAGATAGAGAGAGAAAGAGAGTGAGAAAGACGAGAGAGAGAGAGAGAGAGAGAGAGAGAGAGAGAGAGAGAGAGAGAGAGAGAGAGGGAGAGAGATAGGGAGAGAGATAGCGAGAGAAAGACAGAGAGAGAGAGAGAGAGGGAGAGAGAGAGAGACATATAGAGAGAGAGATAGACAGAGAGAGAGCGGGAGAGAGAGAGAGAGACAGAGACAGAGACAGAGAGAGAGAGAGAGAGAGAGAGAGAGACAGAGAGAGAGAGAGAGAAAGAGAGAGAGAGAGAGAGAGAGAGACAGAGAGACAGAGACAGAGAGAGAGAGAGAGAGAGAGAGAGAGAGAGAGAGAGAGAGAGAGAGAGAGAGAGATGATATAAGTGTGTTGTCTATTTCTGGGAGCCTTTCAGCTATGGGGGTTGGTCCATATTGGAATTCTTATGCCAGTGTTAGTGCAGTGATAGTGCAGAGTGTTAGTGCAGAGTGTTAGTGCAGAGTGTTAGTGCAGAGTGTTAGTGCAGAGTGTTAGTGCAGAGTGTTAGTGCAGAGTGTTAGTGCAGAGTGTTAGTCCAGAGTGTTAGTGCAGAGTGTTAGTGCTGAGTGTTAGTGCAGAGTGTTAGTGCAGAGTGTTAGTGCTGAGTGTTAGTGCAGAGTGTTAGTGCAGAGTGTTAATGCAGAGTGTTAGTGCAGAGTGTTAGTGCAGAGTGTTAGTGCAGAGTGTTAGTGCAGAGTGTTAGGGCAGAGTGTTAGTGCAGAGTGTTAGTGCAGAGTGTTAGTGCAGAGTGATAGTGCAGAGTGTTAGTGCAGAGTGATAGTGCAGAGTGTTAGTGCAGAGTGTTAGTGCAGAGTGTTAGTGCAGAGTGTTAGTGCAGAGTGTTAGTGCAGAGTGTTAGTGCAGAGTGTTAGTGCAGAGTGTTAGTGCAGAGTGTTAGTGCAGAGTGTTAGTGCAGAGTGTTAGTGCAGAGTGTTAGTGCAGAGTGTTAGTGCAGTGTGTTAGTGCAGTGTGTTAGTGCAGAGTGTTAGTGTGGGCTAGATGTTTGATGTTAAGAGTTATCCTATCCAGTTACAGGATAATAACGTTCAATAACATTGTTCATTTTAGAATACCCCTATTAGCCCAAAATCAGTGTATGCCGCCTGCTCAAAAAGGCATTTCCTCTTGGTCTAATGGTCTAAGATGTTGGTTTCTCCAGTGGGAAACCCTGGTTCATATCCTGCGTGTTACAACGACGCCCAAAATGGGGAGGAGGTCAAAGGGGCGTGAATGTAGCGGACATGAGTCGGTCATGGTCATGTGATGAGGTAGCCCTTCCCTCCTGCTCCGTGGCTGAGTGACTCATTGTGAGCAGAACAGGGCTGTGGGCAGCAGAACAGAGCAGAACAGAACAGGGCTGTGGGCAGCTGAACAGAGCAGAGCAGAACAGGGCTGTGGGCAGCAGAACAGAGCAGAACAGAACAGGGCTGTGGGCAGCAGAGCAGAATAGAACAGGGCTGTGGGCAGCAGAACAGAGCAGAACAGAACAGGGCTGTGGGCAGCAGAACAGAGCAGAACAGAACAGGGCTGTGGGCAGCAGAACAGAGCAGAACAGAACAGGGCTGTGGGCAGCAGAACAGAGCAGAACAGAACAGGGCTGTGGGCAGCTGAACAGAATAGAGCAGAGCAGAACAGGGCTGTGGGCAGCAGAACAGAGCAGAACAGAACAGGGCTGTGGGCAGCAGAACAGAGCAGAACAGAACAGGGCTGTGGGCAGCAGAACAGAGCAGAACAGAACAGGGCTGTGGGCAGCAGAACAGAGCAGAACAGAACAGGGCTGTGGGCAGCAGAACAGAGCAGAACAGAACAGGGCTGTGGGCAGCTGAGCGAAAAGCCACTTCCTACCACTCTAAATGTCAAGCTTCTGCCTCTAACCCTCTTTTCCACCCTCCTTCCCCCCTCCCTCTCTGCGGACGACATCTTTAACCACTTTGAAAATAAGGTTGACGTCATCCGCTCCAGTCCTCATTCACTCAGCCTATTGAGTCCACTGGTCCCACTCACAAAGAACTACCTTACACCTTGACCTCTTTCTCCCCTCTCTCTCCAGATGAAATCCTGCGACTATTGAGGTCCGGCCACTTGACCCCATCCCCTCCTCTCTTCTCCAGACCATCTCTGGAGACCTTCTACCATTCCTTACTCCCCTCTGACTTCAAAATGGACCGAGTCGCTCCCCTCCTCAAGAAACCAACATCCCTTCTTTATTTTCTTTCCAAAACACTTGAGTGTGCTGTCTCTGACCAACTCTCTCACTATCTCGCTCAGAACGATCTTCTTGACCCTAACCAGTCAGGCTTCAAGACGGGTCACTCAACCGAGACTGCTCTTCTCTGTGTCACGGATGCTCGCCCGACTGCCAAAGCTGAATCTAACTCATCAGTTCTCATCCTCCTTGATCTATCCGCTGTCTTCGACACCTTGAACCATCAGATAACTACCTGGCGCTGACGAAGATGGCGGCCTCGCGACTAGCTCTTAGGAAACTTTGCAGTATTTTGTTTTTTTATGTATTATTTTTTACATTATTAGCTCAGAAAGTGTTTTGCATCATTACATACAGCCGGGAAAAACGATTGGATATCAGAGCGGCGGTAACTCACCAGCAATACGACCAGGAATACGACTTTCCCGAAGCAGATCCTTTGTATGCTCTCCCCAGGGCAACTGAACTGATTCCAGCGGCTGACCCAAAACATCACCAGCGGAGGAGAAGAACTCGGAGCGGCTTGCTGGTCCGACTTAGGAGGCGTGCACACCACCCACCGCTTCCAAGTATTCTACTCGCTAATGTTCAATCTTTGGTTAACAAAGTCGACGAACTACGGACAAGGATTGCTTTCCAGAGAGACATCAGGGCCTGTAACATCCTCTGTTTCACGGAAACATGGCTCTCTTGGGATATTCTGTCGGAATCAGTCCAGCCAGATGGGTTCTCAGTTCATCGCGCAGACAGGAATAAATATCTCTCCGGGAAGCAGAAGGGCGGAGGTGTGTGTTTCAAGATTAACGACTCGTGGTGTAATTGTAGTAACATAGGAGGAACTCAAACCCTTCTTTTCACCCGACCTAGAATATCTCACAATCAAATGCCGACCGTATTATCTCCCAAGAGAATTTTCTTCAGTTATAGTCACGACTGTGTATATCCCCCCTCAAGCCGATATCACGACGGCCCTCAAAGAACTTCGCTGGACCTTATGCAAACTGGAAACCACATATCCTGAGGCTGCATTTATTGTAGCCGGGGATTTTAACAAAGCAAATTTGAGGACTAGGCTGCCGAAGTTCTATCAACATATCGACTGTTGTACTCGCGCTGCTAAAATCCTCGACCATTGCTATTCAAACTTCCGGGATGGTTATAAGGCTCTCCCCCGCCCTCCTTTCGGCAAATTTGACCACGACTCCATTTTGCTTCTCCCTTCCTATAGGCAGAAACTCAAACAGGAAGTATTCTGACCAACCACTGGTCTGACCAATCGGAATCCACGCTTCAAGATTGTTTTGATCACGCAGACTGGGATATGTTCCGGTACACTGAAACAGTGACTGAGCTTATCAGGAAGTGTATAGGTGATGTTGTGCCCACTGTGACTATTAAAACCTACCCTAACCAGAAACCATGGATAGACGGCAGTATTCGCGCAAATCTGAAAGCGCGAACAACCGCATTTAACCATGGCAAGGTGACTGGGAATATGGCAGAATACAAACAGTGTAGCTACTCACTCCACAAGGCAATTAAACTGGCAAAACATCAGTATAGAGACAAAGTGGAGTCGCAATTCAATGGCTCAGACACGAGACGTATGTGGCAGGGTCTACAGACAATCACAGACTACAAAAGGAAAACCAGCCACGTCGCCGACACCGACGGCTCACTTCCAGACAAGCTAAACACCTTCTTCGCCCGCTTTGAGGATAACACAGTGCCACTGACGAGGCCCACTACCAAGGACTGTGGCCTCTCCTTCTCCATGGCCGACGTGATTAAGACATTTAAGCGTGTTAACCCCTGCAAGGCTGCCGGCCCAGACGGCATCCCTAGCCGCGTCCTCAGAGCATGCGCAGACCAGCTGGCTGCTGTTCCCGCATGCTTCAAGATGGCCACCATTGTTCCTGTACCCAAGAAAGCAAAGGTAACTGAACTAAATGACTATCGCCCCGTAGCACTCACCTCTGTCATCATGAAGTGCTTTGAGAGACTAGTCAAGGATCATATCACCTCTACCTTACCTGTCACCCTAGACCCACTTCAATTTGCTTACCGCCCCAATAGATCCACAGACGATGCAATTGCCATCACACTGCCCTATCCCATCTGGACAAGAGGAATACCTATGTAAGAATGCTGTTCATTGACTATAGGTCAGCATTCAACACCATAGTACCCTCATAACCGCTATGTGCAACTGGGTCCTGGACTTCCTGACGGGCCGTCCCAAGGTGGTGAAAGTAGGAAACAACATCTCCACTTTGCTGATCCTCAACATTGGGGCCCCACAAGGGTGCGTGCTCAGCCCCCTCCTGTACTCCCTGTTCACCCATGACTGCGTGGCCAAGCACGCCTCCAACTCAATCATCAAGTTTGCAGACGACACAACTGTAGTAGGCTTGATTACCAACAATGACGAGACCACCTACAGGGAGGAGGTGAGAGCTCTGGGAGTGTGGTGCCAGGAAAATAACCTCTCACTCAACATCAACAAAACAAAGGAGATGATCGTGGACTTCAGGAAACAGCAGAGGGTGCACCCCCCTATCCAGATCGACGGGACCGCAGTGGAGAAGGTGGAAAGCTTCAAGTTCCTTGCCGTACACATCACAGACAAACTGAAATGTTCCAGCCACGCAGACAGTGTGGTGAAGAAGGCGCAACAGAGCCTCTTCAACCTCAGGAGGCTGAAGAAATGTGGCTTATCACCTAAAACCTCACAAACTTATACAGATGTACAATTGAGAGCATCCTGTTGGGCTGTTTCACCGCCTAGTACGGCAACTGCACCGCCCACAACCGCAGGGCTCTCCAGAGGGTGGTGCGGTCTGCCGAACGCATTACCGGGGGCAAACTACCCGCCCTCCAAGACACATACAGCACCCGATGTCACAGCAAGGCCAAAAAGATCATCAAGTACATCAACCACCGAGCCACTGCCTGTTCACCCCGCTATCATCCAGAAGGCGAGGTCAGTACAGGTGCATCAAAGCTGGGACCGAGATAATGAAAAACAGCTTCTATCTCAAGGCCATCAGACTGTTAAATAGCCATCACTAGCACATTAGAGGCTGCTGCTGCCTATTGAAATCACTGGCCGCTTTTAAGAAATGGAACACTATAGTCACTTTAATAATGTTAACATATCTTGCACTACTCATATCATATGTACAGTGAGGGAAAAAAGTATTTGATCCCCTGCTGATTTTGTACGTTTGTCCACTGACAAAGAAATGATCAGTCTATAATTTTATTGGTAGGTTTATTTGAACAGTGAGAGACAGAATAACAACAAAAAAATCCAGGAAAACACATGTCAAAAATGTTATAAATTGATTTGCATTTTAATGAGGGAAATAAGTATTTGACCCCTCTGCAAAACATGACTTAGTACTTGGTGGAAAAACCCTTGTTGGCAATCACAGAGGTCAGACGTTTCTTGTAGTTGGCCACCAGGTATGCACACATCTCAGGAGGGATTGTATCCCACTCCTCTTTGCAGATCTTCTCCAAGTCATTCAGGTTTCGAGGCTGATGTTTGGCAACTCGAAAGCTTCAGGTCCCTCCACAGATTTTCTATGGGATTAAGGTCTGGAGACTGGCTAGGCCACTCCAGGACCTTAATGAGCTTCTTCTTGAGCCACTCCTTTGTTGCCTTGGCCGTGTGTTTTGGGTCATTGTCATGCTGGAATACCCATCCACGACCCATTTTCAATGCCCTGGCTGAGGGAAGGAGGTTCTCACCAGAGATTTGACGGTACATGGCACCGTCCATCGTCCCTTTGATGCGGTGAAGTTGTCCTGTCCACTTAGCAGAAAAACACCCCCAAAGCATAATGTTTCCACCTCCATGTTTGACGGTGGGGATGGTGTCCTTGGGGTCATAGGCAGCATTCCTCCTCCTCCAAACACGGCGAGTTGAGTTGATGCCAAAGAGCTCGATTTTGGTCTCATCTGACCACAACACTTTCACCCAGTTCTCCTCTGAATCATTCAGATGTTCATTGGCAAACTTCAGACGGCCCTGTATATGTGCTTTCTTGAGCAGGGGGCACTTGCGGGCGCTGCAGGATTTCAGTCCTTCACGGCGTAATGTGTTACCAATTGTTTTCTTGGTGACTATGGTCCCAGCTGCCTTGAGATCATTGACAAGATCCTCCCGTGCAGTTCTGGGCTGATTCCTCACCGTTCTCATGATCATTGCAACTCCACGAGGTGAGATCTTGCATGGAGGCCGAGGGAGATTGAGAGTTATTTTGTGTTTCTTCCATTTGCAAATAATCGCACAAACTGTTGTTACCTTATCACCAAGCTGCTTGGCGATGGTCTTGTAGCCCATTCCATTCTTGTGTAGGTCTACAATCTTGTCCCTGTCATCCTTGGAGAGCTCTTTGGTCTTGGCCATGGTGGAGAGTTTGGAATCTGATTGATTGATTGCTTCTGTGGACAGGTATCTTTTATACAGGTAACAAGCTGAGATTAGGAGCACTCCCTTTAAGAGTGTGCTCCTAATCTTAGCTCGTTACCTGTATAAAAGACACCTGGGAGCCAGAAATCTTTCTGATTGAGAGGGGGTCAAATACTTATTTCCCTCATTAAAATGCAAATCAATTCATAACATTTTTGACATGCGTTTTTCTGGATTCTTTTGTTGTTATTCTGTCTCTCACTGTTCAAATAAACCTACCATTGCAATTATATACTGATCATTTCTTTGTCAGTGGGCAAAAAAAAAATCAACAGGGGATCAAATACTTTTTTCCCTCACTGTATATACTGCATTCTATTCTATAATATTCTACTGTATCTTAGTTCATGCCGCTCTGTCATTGCTTGTCCATATATGTATACTTAAATCCTATTCCTTACTTTTTTGTGTGTATTGGGTATATGTTGTGAAATTGTTAGATATTACTGCACTGTCGGAGCTAGAAGCACAAGCATTTCGCTACACTCGCTATAACATCTGCTAAACACGTGTATGTGACAAATAAAATGTGATTTGATTTGATTTGATCCTCCTCTCCACCCTCTCAGGGCTGGGCGTCTCAGGCCGCTCCTACCAGGTGACGTGGAGAGGATCTGTGTCTGCACCATGTACTCTCACTACTGGTGTCCTCCAGGGCTCGGTTCTAGACCCTCTCCTCTTCTCTCTATACACCAAGTCTCTCGGCTCCGTCATCTCCTCACATGGTCTCTCCTATCATTGCTATGACTTTTCTCCTTCCCCCCTTCTGACACCCAGGTGGCAACACGCATCTCTGCAGATATCTCAGCTTGGTTGTCGGCCCACCACCTCAAGCTCAACCTCGACAAGACGGAGCTGCTCTTCCTCCCGGGGAAGGCCTGCCCGCTCCAAGACCTCTCTATCACAGTTGACAATTCCACAGTGTCCCCCTTCCAGAGTGCAAAGAACCTTGGCGTGACCCTGGACAACACCCTGTCGTTCTCTGCAAACATTAAAGCAGTGACTCACTCCTACAGGTTCATGCCTCACACAGGAAGTGGCACAGGTCCTAATCCAGGCACTTTTCATCTCCCGTCTGGACTACTGCAACTCGCTGTTGGCTGGGCTCCCTGCTTGTGACATCAAACCCCTGCAACTTATCCAGAACGCTGCATCCCGCCTGGTGTTCAACATTCCCAAATTCTTCATGTCACTCCGCTCCTCCGCACACTCCACTGGCTTCCAGTCGAAGCTCGCATCCACTACAAGACCATGATACTTGCCTACAAGAGGAACTGCCCCTCCCTACCTTCAGGCTCTGCTCAAACCCTACACCCCAACCCGAGTACTCCGTCTCTTGGCCCTCCAACCCCTACGGGAGGGAAAGCTCCCGATCAGCCAAGTCCAAGTCTTCTCTGTCCTTCCAGTTGTGGAACAATGGTGGAACCAGCCAATGGTGGAACCAGCCAATGGTGGAACCAGCCGATGGTGGAACCAGCTTCCCCCTGAAGCTAGAACAGCAGAGTCCCTGCCCATCTTCCGAGAACATCCGAAACCTCTTCAAAGAGTCTCTTAAATAATCCCACAGCAATAATTAACAGATTCCATTTTGCACCGATCCCCCCGTCGCCTTAAGATGTGGTCCTCTGTAGCTCAGCTGGTAGAGCACGGCGCTTGTAATGCCAAGGTAGTGGGATCGATCCCCGGGACCACCCATACACAAAAAATGTATGCACGCATGACTGTAAGTTGCTTTGGATAAAAGCGTCTGCTAAATGGCATACTATTATTATTATTATTAATGGTTTATCTATTTTGTTGTTACATTTGTATCTTTGTTTCTTGTTCCGATGGTGTCGGTCCGATGGTGTTGTTACATATCATTGAGCTGCGTGCACCACCATCAAATTCATTGTATAATTTTTGTTGCCTGTCAGAACCATGATGAGCACGGCTACGACAGAGCATAGCCTTGCTATTGAGAGAGGCCGCTATAGGCAGACCTGAGAGCATAGCCATAGGCAGAGCATAGCCTTGCTATTGAGAGCATAGCCATAGGCAGACCTGGGAGCATAGCCATAGGCAGAGCATAGCCTTGCTATTGAGAGCATAGCCATAGGCAGAGCATAGCCTTGCTATTGAGAGCATAGCCATAGGCAGACCTGGGAGCATAGCCATAGGCAGAGCATAGCCTTGCTATTGAGAGCATAGCCATAGGCAGACCTGGGAGCATAGCCATAGGCAGAGCATAGCCTTGCTATTGAGAGCATAGCCATAGGCAGACCTGGGAGCATAGCCATAGGCAGAGCATAGCCTTGCTATTGAGAGCATAGCCATAGGCAGACCTGGCTCTCAAGAGAAGACAGCTTCTCTGTAGCCCCTGACTCTGAGTAGCCTCCCATCAAATCAAATCAAATCAAATGGTATTTGCCACATGCGCTTACTTACAACCCTTAACCAACAATGCATTTTTTTTTTATAAAAAAGTAAAATAAAACAACAACAACAAAAAAGTGTTGAGAAAAAAAGAGCAGAAGTAAAATAAAATAACAGTAGGGAGGCTATATACAGTGGGGGAAAAAAGTATTTAGTCAGCCACCAATTGTGCAAGTTCTCCCACTTAAAAAGATGAGAGAGGCCTGTAATTTTCATCATAGGTACATGTCAACTATGACAGACAAAATGAGAAAAAAAAATCCAGAAAATCACATTGTAGGATTTTTTATGAATTTATTTGCAAATTATGGTGGAAAATAAGTATTTGGTCAATAACAAAAGTTTCTCAATACTTTTGTTATATACCCTTTGTTGGCAATGACACAGGTCAAACGTTTTCTGTAAGTCTTCACAAGGTTTTCACACACTGTTGCTGGTATTTTGGCCCATTCCTCCATGCAGATCTCCTCTAGAGCAGTGATGTTTTTGGGGCTGTCGCTGGGCAACACGGACTTTCAACTCCCTCCAAAAATTTTCTATGGGGTTGAGATCTGGAGACTGGCTAGGCCACTCCAGGACCTTGAAATGCTTCTTACGAAGCCACTCCTTCGTTGCCCGGGCGGTGTGTTTGGGATCATTGTCATGCTGAAAGACCCAGTCACGTTTCATCTTCAATGCCCTTGCTGATGGAAGGAGGTTTTCACTCAAAATCTCACGATACATGGCCCCATTCATTCTTTCCTTTACACGGATCAGTCGTCCTGGTCCCTTTGCAGAAAAAACAGCCCCAAAGCATTATGTTTCCACCCCCATGCTTCACAGTAGGTATGGTGTTCTTTGGATGCAACTCAGCATTCTTTGTCCTCCAAACACGACGAGTTGAGTTTTTACCAAAAAAGTTATATTTTGGTTTCATATGACATTCTCCCAATCATCTTCTGGATCATCCAAATGCACTCTAGCAAACTTCAGACGGGCCTGGACATGTACTGGCTTAAGCAGGGGGGACACGTCTGGCACTGCAGGATTTGAGTCCCTGGTGGCGTAGTGT
Organism: Coregonus clupeaformis; assembly: GCF_020615455.1. Taxonomy (NCBI): domain Eukaryota; kingdom Metazoa; phylum Chordata; class Actinopteri; order Salmoniformes; family Salmonidae; genus Coregonus; species Coregonus clupeaformis. The sequence goes on from NC_059221.1 coordinate 41,616,694, forward strand.
GTTACTGATGGTAGGCTTTGTTACTTTGGTCCCAGCTCTCTGCAGGTCATTCACTAGGTCCCCCCGTGTGGTTCTGGGATTTTTGCTCGCCGTTCTTGTGATCATTTTGACCCCACGGGGTGAGATCTTGCGTGGAGCCCCAGATCGAGGGAGATTATCAGTGGTCTTGTATGTCTTCCATTTCCTAATAATTGCTCCCACAGTTGATTTCTTCAAACCAAGCTGCTTAACTATTGCAGATTCAGTCTTCCCAGCCTGGTGCAGGTCTACAATTTTGTTTCTGGTGTCCTTTGACAGCTCTTTGGTCTTGGCCATAGTGGAGTTTGGAGTGTGACTGTTTGAGGTTGTGGACAGGTGTCTTTTATACTGATAACAAGTTCAAACAGGTGCCATTAATACAGGTAACGAGTGGAGGACAGAGGAGCCTCTTAAAGAAGAAGTTACAGGTCTGTGAGAGCCATAAATCTTGCTTGTTTGTAGGTGACCAAATACTTATTTTCCACCATAAATTGCAAATAAATTCATAAAAAATCCTACAATGTGATTTTCTGGATTTTTTTTTCTCAATTTGTCTGTCATAGTTGACGTGTACCTATGATGAAAATTACAGGCCTCTCTCATCTTTTTAAGTGGGAGAACTTGCACAATTGGTGGCTGACTAAATACTTTTTTCCCCCACTGTATACAGGGGGGTACCGGTGCAGAGTCAATTTGCGGGGGCACCGGCTAGCCTACCAAAGGTTGAACCTCTGCAGAAAGCTGCATGTCCGGTAGCTCATGAGTACCTTGCAATTGAGTAATAATCAGTAGACCGAATATTACATGATTAAATCTCTGAAATAATTTTCAGTTACAAAAAGGACCAGTCCTGGGTTGGGGCCTATATGCGAGCGCACTGTGGCCGTTTTGTGGTTCCCAATGTAGCTAAATGAAAAAACACAGGATAATTAATATATTGATAAAACAAACAGCTCTGCTTGGTGTGTAATATCAACAGAATAAGACATTTCTACCCTCTTTGCATCAAAAGAAATCGGCAGTGTATCAAATACTTGTTCTCCCCACTGTATATGCTGCTGAGACAAGTTTAACATATTCATGGTGACAGCACTTCAAACAAGGTACCAAAAAAGTCAATGTCAGAGGAAAAGCTGAACGGCCAATTCATTCTCTTGCTGAGACTTGTTATTCCTCATACTTTCATGATTATTCCGTTTCTTCATGATTTGTTGTCAAATATTAAATAAATACTCCTATTTCCACTCATCTTAAAAAGGTAAGATTCTCAAGGTAGGCTACAATAGAATGATTTTTATTCCAAATGTGTGGTGTTAAGAACCAAAACACAATGACATGATGTATGCAGTGCTGTTCTTTATTTCTATTAATCAAATTCGGCAAAAACACAATAGCACAATATTCGGGCTGTATATGAGTAGCTCGCAAAAAAATTTTTTTGGTACGAAGTAGCCTTTATGAAAGAAATAGTTGGACACCTCTGCTCTAGCCCAAACTGTTCAGATACCATATTACAGGGGCTACATTTTATTCTTTCTATTGAAGATTCGGGGCCGCAAATTATGGATAAATATAGCCGGGGAAAAAATAAATAATGGATCATGATAAATGAATGACTCGTTTGCAATATTGTTTTTATGTGAACATTTTCAAGTTGACAGTTTTTGTTTAATGCCCTTCCAGAGAACAATGCCATATCTAGAAAGAAAATTGTTAAAAGATAAATCAAAGTTCACATTTGTAATATCTCAGACTGCCCATCTTAATCTTTTATTTTTATTGGCCAGTCTGAGATAACACCAGTCTCAACGTCAACAGTGAAGAGGCGACTCCGGGATTCTGACCTTCTAGGCAGAGTTGCAAAGGAAAAAGCCATATCTCAGACTGGCCAATAAAAAGAAAAGATTAAGATGGGCAGTCTGAGATATGGCTTTTTCTTTGCAACTCTGCCTAGAAGGTCAGCATCCCGGAGTCGCCTCTTCACTGTTGACGTAGAGACTGGTGTTTTGCGGGTACTATTTAATGAAGCTGCCAGTTGAGGACCTGTGAGGCGTCTGTTTCTCAAACTAGACACACTAATGCATTTGTCCTCTTGCTCAGTTGTGCACCGGGGCCTCCCACTCCTCTTTCTATTCTGGTTAGAGCCAGTTTGTGCTGTTCTGTGAAGGGAGTAGAGAAGACCGATTTTCGGAATGTGTCATGGTCTGACAAATACCGCTCAAGCTCTGCCACCTTTCACCACAGATGGGCGAAACCAGTGGATTGAGATGCAGTAATCGATTCTAGGGCCAAATCAAATGGCTACCCAGACTACCTGCATCGACCCTTTTTTGCACTAACTGGACTCTACCCTCACACTCACACACACACACACACACACACACACACACACACACACACACACACACACACACACACACACACTTTACCCCTACTTACAGTATACTGCTGCTACTGTCTATTATCTATCCTGTTGTCTAGTCACTTTACCCCTACCTACAGTATACTGCTGCTACTGTCTATTATCTATCCTGTTGTCTAGTCACTTTACCCCTACCTACAGTATACTGCTGCTACTGTCTATTATCTATCCTGTTGTCTAGTCACTTTACCCCTACCTACAGTATACTTCTGCTACTGTCTATTATCTATCCTGTTGTCTAGTCACTTTACCCCTACCTACAGTATACTGCTGCTACTGTCTATTATCTATCCTGTTGTCTAGTCACTTTACCCCTACCTACAGTATACTGCTGCTACTGTCTATTATCTATCCTGTTGTCTAGTCACTTTACCCCTACCTACAGTATACTGCTGCTACTGTCTATTATCTATCCTGTTGTCTAGTCACTTTACCCCTACCTACAGTATACTGCTGCTACTGTCTATTATCTATCCTGTTGTCTAGTCACTTTACCCCTACCTACAGCATACTGCTGCTACTGTCTATTATCTATCCTGTTGTCTAGTCACTTTACCCCTACCTACAGTATACTGCTGCTACTGTCTATTATCTATCCTGTTGTCTAGTCACTTTACCCCTACCTACAGTATACTGCTGCTACTGTCTATTATCTATCCTGTTGACTAGTCACTTTACCCCTCCCTACAGTATACTTCTGCTACTGTCTATTATCTATCCTGTTGTCTAGTCACTTTACCCCTACCTACAGCATACTGCTGCTACTGTCTATTATCTATCCTGTTGTCTAGTCACTTTACCCCTACCTACAGTATACTGCTGCTACTGTCTATTATCTATCCTGTTGTCTAGTCCCTTTACCTCTACCTACAGTATACTGCTGCTACTGTCTATTATCTATCCTGTTGCCTAGTCACTTTACCCCTCCCTACAGTATACTTCTGCTACTGTCTATTATCTATCCTGTTGTCTAGTCACTTTACCCCTACCTACAGTATACTGCTGCTACTGTCTATTATCTATCCTGTTGTCTAGTCACTTTACCCCTACCTACAGTATACTGCTGCTACTGTCTATTATCTATCCTGTTGCCTAGTCACTTTACCCCTCCCTATATGTACATAGCAAAACCTCAACTATCTCGTGTCCCTGAACAATTTTGAGCGATCTGCCTAGTATTTTTATTGCAGCTTGCTGTTGTATCTCTGAAAATAACTTGTGTGTGAAACATTATTGCATTTAAACTTTAGATCACTGGTTACTTGCTTGAAGATGAGTTGAATCAGCTGTGTAGTGCTAGGGCAAAAATCCAAACGTGCACCCAGGGGGGGTGGACAGAGTTTGGGAAACCCTGGGCTAGATCACCGGTTACTTTGTGTGCTGAAAGTGAAAAAGATGTTTGCGATGGGAAGTAATAGTTGTACATATTGATTGGGAAATGCTAAATGGTCGTGTTTTTGTATTCTTATGATTGGGACCTACTGGCTTATAATGTCTTTGTGACGTTGAACATCCTGCTGAGTTGTTGTCTTTGTGATGTTGAACATCCTGCTGAGTGTAACTGTTGTCTTTCTATCGATGTGTTTTACAAAAATACTCTCCTACATGAAATGTGCTGCATATTACAGTCGCTGTCCTTTCAGCATGAGCCTGTCACAATCACATCCTTTGGTGTGTCACTGTTGTTGTGTTGGTGATAGTGTGGTAGTGATGGAGTCAGGCTACCGTTGGTTGTGTAAGCAGTGTGATAGTGATGGTGTCAGGCTACCGTTGGTTGTGTAAGCAGTGTGGTAGTGATGGTGTGGTAGTGATGGTGTGGTAGTGATGGTGTGGTAGTGATGGTGTGGTAGTGATGGTGTGGTAGTGATGGTGTCAGGCTACCGTTGGCTGTGTTAGCAGTGTGATGGTGTGGTAGTGATGGTGTCAGGCTACCGTTGGTTGTGTAAGCAGTGTGATAGTGATGGTGTGGTAGTGATGGTGTGGTAGTGATGGTATCAGGCTACCGTTGGTTGTGTAAGCAGTGTGGTAGTGATGGTGTGGTAGTGATGGTGTCAGGCTACCGTTGTTTGTGTAAGCAGTGTGATAGTGATGGTGTGGTAGTGATGGTGTGGTAGTGATGGTATCAGGCTACCGTTGGTTGTGTAAGCAGTGTGGTAGTGATGGTGTGGTAGTGATGGTGTCAGGCTACCGTTGGTTGTGTAAGCAGTGTGGTAGTGATGGTGTGGTAGTGATGGTGTGGTAGTGATGGTGTGGTAGTGATGGTGTCAGGCTACCAGAGGTTGTGTAAGCAGTGTGATAGTGATGGTGTCAGGCTACCGTTGGTTGTGTAAGCAGTGTGGTAGTGATGGTGTGGTAGTGATGGTGTGGTAGTGATGGTGTGGTAGTGATGGTGTGGTAGTGATGGTGTGGTAGTGATGGTGTCAGGCTACCGTTGGTTGTGTTAGCAGTGTGATGGTGTGGTAGTGATGGTGTCAGGCTACCGTTGGTTGTGTAAGCAGTGTGGTAGTGATGGTGTGGTAGTGATGGTGTGGTAGTGATGGTGTGGTAGTGATGGTGTGGTAGTGATGGTGTCAGGCTACCAGAGGTTGTGTAAGCAGTGTGATAGTGATGGTGTCAGGCTACCGTTGGTTGTGTAAGCAGTGTGGTAGTGATGGTGTGGTAGTGATGGTGTGGTAGTGATGGTGTGGTAGTGATGGTGTGGTAGTGATGGTGTCAGGCTACCGTTGGTTGTGTTAGCAGTGTGATGGTGTGGTAGTGATGGTGTCAGGCTACCGTTGGTTGTGTAAGCAGTGTGATAGTGATGGTGTGGTAGTGATGGTGTGGTAGTGATGGTATCAGGCTACCGTTGGTTGTGTAAGCAGTGTGGTAGTGATGGTGTGGTAGTGATGGTGTCAGGCTACCGTTGGTTGTGTAAGCAGTGTGATAGTGATGGTGTGGTAGTGATGGTGTCAGGCTACCGTTGGTTGTGTAAGCAGTGTGGTAGTGATGGTGTGGTAGTGATGGTGTGGTAGTGATGGTGTGGTAGTGATGGTGTCAGGCTACCAGAGGTTGTGTAAGCAGTGTGATAGTGATGGTGTGGTAGTGATGATGGGGCGGTAGGTAGCTTAGTGGTTAAGAGCGTTGTGCCAGTAACCGAAAGGTCGCTGGTTCTAATCCCTGAGCCGACTAGGTGGAAAATCTGTTGATGTGCCCTTGAGCAAGGCACTTAACCCTAATTGCTCCTGTAAGTCGCTCTGGATAAGAGCGTCTGCTAAAATGACTAAAATGTAAATGTAAAATGTAGTGATGGTGTGGTAGTGATGGTATCAGGCTACCGTTGGTTGTGTCACTGTTAGTGATAGTGTGATAGTGATGGTGTCAGGCTACCGTTGGTTGTGTAAGCAGTGTGGTAGTGATGGTGTGGTAGTGATGGTGTGGTAGTGATGGTGTGGTAGTGATGGTGTGGTAGTGATGGTATCAGGCTACCAGAGGTTGTGTAAGCAGTGTGATAGTGATGGTGTCAGGCTACCAGAGGTTGTGTAAGCAGTGTGGTAGTGATGGTGTGGTAGTGATGGTGTGGTAGTGATGGTGTGGTAGTGATGGTGTAGTAGTGATGGTATCAGGCTTCCGTTGGTTGTGTAAGCAGTGTGGTAGTGATGGTGTGGTAGTGATGGTGTCAGGCTACCGTTGGTTGTGTAAGCAGTGTGATAGTGATGGTGTGGTAGTGATGGTAAGGTAGTGATGGTGTCAGGCTACCGTTGGTTGTGTAAGCAGTGTGGTAGTGATGGTGTGGTAGTGATGGTGTGGTAGTGATGGTGTGGTAGTGATGGTGTCAGGCTACCATTGGTTGTGTAAGCAGTGTGGTAGTGATGGTGTGGTAGTGATGGTGTAGTAGTGATGGTGTCAGGCTACCATTGGTTGTGTAAGCAGTGTGGTTGTTAGTAGTATTATCTGGCAGGTGCTGTCTCTGTGTGAGTGGCAGCCTAAAGCTCAGCCTCAGGCCTGTTTCATTCAGTTGGACGCATTAAAGTGATTCTATGTTACTGTTATTTTTCTAGATTTTTGAGTTTGGTACAACGTGTTGGAATAATTGTTTTCCCCACTGAAGGCCTAGGTCCAATAGCCATGGTTCTCCACTGAAGGCCTAGGTCCAATATCCCCGGTTCCCCACTGAAGGTCCAATAGCCATGGTTCTCCACTGAAGGCCTAGGTCCAATAGCCATGGTTCCCCACTGAAGGTCCAATAGCCATGGTTCTCCACTGAAGGCCTAGGTCCAATAGCCATGGTTCCCCACTGAAGGCCTAGGTCCAATAGCCATGGTTCTCCACTGAAGGCCTAGGTCCAAAATTCCCCGGTTCCCCACTGAAAGTCCAATAGCCATGGTTCTCCACTGAAGGCCTAGGTCCAATAGCCATAGTTCCCCACTGAAGGCCTAGGTCCAATAGCCATGGTTCTCCACTGAAGGCCTAGGTCCAATATCCCCGGTTCCCCACTGAAGGTCTGTCAACTTCCGACTCCAACTGTATCTAGCTTAGCAACTTTGGTCATTTGACTTTTGTTTGACTGCCGTTACAAAGTGATTTGAAAATGCTATGGCTCTTTCTCTGTACTCGGGCTCTGTGCGTCCTGACTCTGTGTCGAGAAAGCCTAGGCCTACTGCTGAAATGCACTGAATTCATTGAGGAACATGATAACGCTCTGAATTTATGAACGGCCTGTTTCGCAATTCACAACAATGTCATTGGAGATCAAAGTTACTTTATCATTACTAAATATCAGTTTCACTTGCTGTGAAATCTTTGGTAACACTTTACTTGACACACCGTCATAACCATGTCATAATATGGTCATAACCTGTCATGACCCATATATTTACACCTGTTGGCCTTTTACACACACGCTTGAACTTTCTCCCTCTCTCTCTCTCTGCCACACACACACACACACACACACACACACACACACACACACACACACACACACACAGTCTTGCGCAGCTAACCTTGTGGGGACATACAATTCAGTCCTATTCAAAATTATATTTTCCCTAACCCCTAACCCTAAACCTAACCCATACCCTAACCTTAACCCTAACCCTAACCTTAACCCAAAAACCTAATCTTAACCCTAACCCTAAACCTAACCCTAACCCTAAACCTAATTCTAACCGTAACACTAATTATTTCCTTAACCCCCTAGAAATAGCATTTTACCTTGTGGGGACCAACTAAATGTCCCCAGTTGGTCAAATTTCTGGTCCCCACAAGTATAGTTAAACACGTCCACACACACACACACACACACACACACACACACACACACACACACACACACACACACAGGTTACGTTTAGACATTCATTCCTAATAGTTAAGGTAATGGTCAAATTAGTTTTTTCTCTGACGAGAAGTTTCCTTTGTTTGTTTCTTAAATCTTTTGTTGTTGTTGTAATTCATTCTTTACAGTCATGTTTTTTTTACATCAGATTTTCAATAACTTCCAGAAAAATACACTTTATGACAATGTCATGAAGCATTATGACCATCCTCTGTCACTTTACTTGGACTAAGAAAATACACCTTATGACACTGTCAAGAAGCATTATGACCATCATAATCATATGAGCCAGATAGGTCTATCACCTACAGGCCCTGATATCAGTCATCAGTCAATAAGAGGGTGTCTTGTCCTGCTCCTGAAATCTGACTCCTGCATTCATCCCAGTCATCAGCAACAGAGCATTGGGGTTAGGGTGCATGTCTGACATCAATGTGTGAGCAATTACAATGATAATTTAATATGGTCAATAAAAAAATATATATATATATCACAAAGACATACCGTTGACAAGTAGCCTATGGTGTAATGGAATGTTTTGCCTTGTGGGTTTTGACGCTCTTATGTAGGTGTCATAACCAGCCATAAAATAACACAATATGTCACAACAGGGCTAAATATATGGGGTCATGACAGGGTTATGACCATACTATAACAGGTTATGACAGGTTATGTCAGGTTATGTCAGCTGTTATGGCATATTATGACATAGCTATGACCGTGTCATAATGTGTTATGACGCTGGGTGTCAAGTAAAGTGTTACCAAATCTTTAGATGGTGGCGCAGCGAAAAAAACATATTTTGGGAGAACCCTGAGTGACCCCTATCTTGGTTTTAAACGCTTTAAATGAGTACTTCCGATTTATGCGGTATTTCCTGGGACTCTCGGGACAAATACTTTTTCAAAATATTTATCCCTATACTACAGTACCCATAATGCTCTGTAACAGTACCCATAATGCTCTGTAACAGTACCCATAATGCTCTGTAACAGTACCCATAATGCTCTGTAACAGTACCCATAATGCTCTGTAACAGTACCCATAATGCTCTGTAACAGTACCCATAATGCTCTGTAACAGTACCCATAATGCTCTGTAACAGTACCCATAATGCTCTGTAACAGTACCCATAATGCTCTGTAACAGTACCCATAACGCTCTGTAACAGTACCCATAATGCTCTGTAACAGTCCCGTCTCCATATTTATACATTAAATACATAGAAACATAAAAAGTAAGTGTGGTCACAAATACAGTTTTGATTCCTACCAATAAACAAATGATAGTATTTTCACGAACAACAGTCATTTCTATATCCTTTAACAAAGGTGAATTCACGATCACGAT